>NW_027258236.1:0-91582 GCF_045791955.1 Oncorhynchus clarkii lewisi | reverse complement strand
CTTTTATTGGTCCACTGCAGTCTTCCACATGAACCCTGAGACTGAAGAACGTCTGTCTGGAAATAGAACACCCAGCCACTAGTGTCACATCACCATCAGAAGTGAGTGACATACACAAGGCCATTAAATGAGCTTCAGGAAAAGTCCCGAATGGGAAAGACAAGACAAGGCAGGACTAACAGAACACAGTTCTTTTTTTCTGGACATATTTCTGGATCAGAATGTGTGATGTGTTATGATGACTGGAGCTGGTTGGTGCTGTTGAGGGTGTTAATTCATGTAGAGACAGACAGACAGGACAGACAGGACAGACAAGACAGACACGGATAATATGACTCATTCTTATGGAGTTTTTCAGAGCAATTAAAAACTTGAGGTAAATGCAAAATACACAAAATAAAAGCAATTTCATGAACCTATAGTTTAGAGCCAGTTTAAATCCCATAAGGCTGTGAAGAGAAGAAACAATCCCCTTCTATAATAATACTAACAATAATAAGTCACACCCTCCCTTACCCAATCACCACACAACGGAGGGAGGCAGCTGGCGGCATATTGATGACTACCTCAGTGATACATAGCATTACAGCATTACAACATATGGGTGACTATTCACCCCAGACAATATCCCCCAGATATGTAGGAGGGAAGAAGGAAAGGAGGGTAGCAGGAAAGGGAAGATTAAAGTTGGATTACCATCAGTGTGCTCATGAGGGGCTGACTGGTCCTCTCCTGGTGATTGTCTCTCCTTCTCCTGCTCTCTCTCTTGACCGTCTGTCTGTCTCTCCTCCTGCCCTCTCTGTTGACCGTCTGTCTGTCTCTCCTCCTCCTGCTCTCTCTGTTGACCGTCTGTCTGTCTCTCCTCCAGCCCTCTCTGTTGACCGTCCGTCTGTGGTTCAGTTGTCCTGGGAGAGGCAGGACCAGGACAGGGGGGGTCCTCCTGCTTGCTGTCCGACCCAGAGAGGACGATCCAGGGGTGTTCTCTAGGGGTGGACTGATCAGGCCTGGAGCCTGGGGACATAGCAGGTGAACCTGTAGATTGTATGTCTGGAGCTGAGAGGTGGAAAAGAGGAAAACACCAGGTTCTTTATAGATGTACATGTAGCCTAACAGTTCATATCCGTGTAGAAAACATGTACAACCACACAGATTAGTTTTGTACAGTTGTGTTCAGCGAAATGTACAAAGGCCAAGATTACAGGAAGTAGTTCAAAGACCTGCTAGGGGAGCAGAGAAGCAATGCGTCACACAGTCACTAAAATCATGTGTGAATTCAAATGTGAGCAGCTGCTGGTTGAGAGACACAGATTCTTGTCATTCTGCTCAGACAGTGTGGAATATTTGTGACTTGGTAACACATGGTGAAAACTAATAAAATGCTGCTGATATGTTGAAAATGAGCAGGATACGGGCCATCAATATGCAACTGATTCTCAACTCAAATTTCATCTGTGGGCAATTATGGGCCCCTTCTTTGATAAATTGTGACATCCTGAACGTGTTTTGTTTTGTTGTGGACGAACAGAGGAAGAACTGGAACTAACAGACTAATTCATGATGTTTCCATTGTAAGGTTTGTTTCTGAAAGGCCATCCTCTTATAGATTTTCTCAAATGTCACCTGAATTTCCCAGCGCCCGACGCCGAGCCCCGACAACTAACGAGCTGAGGGGACCAGAGACTGCAGCTCAATTCTCCTCAGACTAGACTGCTGCCTGCAAAACAAGACATTCTCCTCAGACTAGACTGCTGCCTGCCAAACAAGACATCCTCCTCAGACTAGACTGCTGCCTGCCAAACAAGACAATCTCCTCAGACTAGACTGCTGCCTGCCAAACAAGACATCCTCCTCAGACTAGACTGCTGCCTGCCAAACAAGACATCCTCCTCAGACTACTGCCTGCCAAACAAGACATTCTCCTCAGACTAGACTACTGCCTGCCAAACAAGACATCCTCCTCAGACTAGACTGCTGCCTGCAAAACAAGACATTCTCCTCAGACTGCTGCCTGCCAAACAAGACATCCTCCTCAGACTGCTGCCTGCCAAACAAGACATCCTCCTCAGACTAGACTACCTCCTGCCAAACAAGACATCCTCCTCAGACTAGACTGCTGCCTGCCAAACAAGACATCCTCCTCAGACTGCTGCCTGCCAAACAAGACATCCTCCTCAGACTGCTGCCTGCCAAACAAGACATCCTCCTCAGACTGGACTGCTGCCTGCCAAACAAGACATCCTCCTCAGACTAGACTGCTGCCTGCCAAACAAGACATCCTCCTCAGACTAGACTACTGCCTGCCAAACAAGACATCCTCCTCAGACTAGACTGCTGCCTGCCAAACAAGACATCCTCCTCAGACTAGACTGCCAAACAAGACATCCTCCTCAGACTAGACTGCTGACTGCCAAACAAGACATCCTCCTCAGACTACCTCCTGCCAAACAAGACATCCTCCTCAGACTGCTGCCTGCCAAACAAGACATCCTCCTCAGACTACCTCCTGCCAAACAAGACATCCTCCTCAGACTGCTGCCTGCCAAACAAGACATCCTCCTCAGACTAGACTGCTGCCTGCCAAACAAGACATCCTCCTCAGACTAGACTACTGCCTGCCAAACAAGACATCCTCCTCAGACTAGACTGCTGCCTGCCAAACAAGACATCCTCCTCAGACTAGACTGCTGCCTGCCAAACAAGACATCCTCCTCAGACTAGACTACTGCCTGCCAAAGAAGACATCCTCCTCAGACTAGACTGCTGCCTGCCAAACAAGACATCCTCCTCAGACTAGACTGCTGCCTGCAAAACAAGACATCCTCCTCAGACTAGACTGCCAAACAAGACATCCTCCTCAGACTAGACTACTGCCTGCCAAACAAGACATACTCCTCAGACTAGACTACTGCCTGTCAAACAAGACATCCTCCTCAGACTACCTCCTGCCAAACAAGACATCCTCCTCAGACTGCTGCCTGCCAAACAAGACATCCTCCTCAGACTAGACAACTGCCTGCCAAACAAGACATCCTCCTCAGACTAGACTGCTGCCTGCAAAACAAGACATTCTCCTCAGACTACTGCCTGCCAAACAAGACATCCTCCTCAGACTAGACTACTGCCTGCCAAACAAGACATTCTCCTCAGACTGCTGCCTGCCAAACAAGACATCCTCCTCAGACTGCTGCCTGCCAAACAAGACATCCTCCTCAGACTAGACTGCTGCCTGCCAAACAAGACATCCTCCTCAGACTGCTGCCTGCCAAACAAGACATCCTCCTCAGACTAGACTGCTGCCTGCCAAACAAGACATCCTCCTCAGACTGCTGCCTGCCAAACAAGACATCCTCCTCAGACTGCTGCCTGCCAAACAAGACATCCTCCTCAGACTAGACTACTGCCTGCCAAACAAGACATCCTCCTCAGACTAGACTACTGCCTGCCAAACAAGACATCCTCCTCAGACTGCTGCCTGCCAAACAAGACATCCTCCTCAGACTGCTGCCTGCCAAACAAGACATCCTCCTCAGACTAGACTGCTGCCTGCCAAACAAGACATCCTCCTCAGACTAGACTGCTGCCTGCCAAACAAGACATCCTCCTCAGACTAGACTACTGCCTGCCAAACAAGACATCCTCCTCAGACTAGACTGCTGCCTGCCAAACAAGACATCCTCCTCAGACTAGACTGCTGCCTTCCAAACAAGACATCCTCCTCAGACTAGACTGCTGCCTGCCAAACAAGACATCCTCCTCAGACTAGACTGCTGCCTGCCAAACAAGACATCCTCCTCAGACTAGACTGCTGACTGCCAAACAAGACATCCTCCTCAGACTAGACTGCTGCCTGCCAAACAAGACATCCTCCTCAGACTAGACTACTGCCTGCCAAACAAGACATCCTCCTCAGACTAGACTGCTGCCTGCCAAACAAGACATCCTCCTCAGACTAGACTGCTGCCTGCCAAACAAGACATCCTCCTCAGACTAGACTGCTGCCTGCCAAACAAGACATCCTCCTCAGACTAGACTGCTGCCTGCCAAACAAGACATCCTCCTCAGACTAGACTGCTGCCTGCCAAACAAGACATCCTCCTCAGACTAGACTACTGCCTGCCAAACAAGACATCCTCCTCAGACTAGACTGCTGCCTGCCAAACAAGACATCCTCCTCAGACTAGACTGCTGCCTGCCAAACAAGACATCCTCCTCAGACTAGACTGCTGCCTGCCAAACAAGACATCCTCCTCAGACTAGACTGCTGCCTGCCAAACAAGACATCCTCCTCAGACTAGACTACTGCCTGCCAAACAAGACATCCTCCTCAGACTAGACTACTGCCTGCCAAACAAGACATCCTCCTCAGACTAGACTACTGCCTGCCAAACAAGACATCCTCCTCAGACTGCTGCCTGCCAAACAAGACATCCTCCTCAGACTAGACTACCTCCTGCCAAACAAGACGTCCTCCTCAGACTAGACTGCCAAACAACACATCCTCCTGACGATTCTAAAAAAGTGATCCTTGTCAAAAGTCTGAATGCAATATGCATTTATTTCCTAATGCTGTGATATAATAGTGCTTATTTTCTCAGCATTTCCTGTTTGGTGACAGTGATTACAGTGTCATGTTTTGAGAGATGTGAAGTCTTAATACCATCAGAGTTGTTGTTCTGCCTCGGTTGTCATTACAGATCTGACGGCCTGGTAAATTCTCCTTCTAACATGCTGCCTGTGGTGCCAGCAGTTCCACAACAGAGAACCGTGTTTGTTTGCTGATTAGATATCAAACATTACACACCTCAGTCAAGCATGACATGGAGAGGATTTTGTTAACGGATTGTGTGTGTGTGTGTGTGTGTGTGTGTGTGTGTGTGTGAGACAAAAAAACAACACAATTGTAATGGTGTGTTTGATCAGTCCTTGATGATCGAGCTAGTCTAGCATAGAAATACAATGTATGTTCTAGTGATCCTATTTCTATGATTGAGACCACCCTCCTCTAGTGTTGACAGACAGTCAGGTGCCTGTATAACATCCCCTACACCAGCGCTATTCAGATCTCACCTGGAGGTCCTGAGTACTGCTGCATTTCTGTTCTACCTGATAACTCTACTGAACATAAATGTTAAAGCAACCTGCAACCATTTCAACGATTTTACTGAGTTACAGTTCATATAAGGAAATCAGTCATTTTAAATAAATTCATTAGGCCCTAATCTATAGATTTCACATGACTGGGCAGAGGCATAAGCCATGGGCCCACCCACTGAGGAGCCAGGCCCACCCACTGAGGAGCCATGGGCCCACCCACTGAGGAGCCAGGCCCACCCACTGAGGAGCCATGGGCCCACCCACTGAGGAGCCATGGGCCCACCCACTGAGGAGCCATGGGCCCACCCACTGAGGAGCCATGGGCCCACCCACTGAGGAGCCATGGGCCCACCCACTGAGGAGCCATGGGCCCACCCACTGAGGAGCCATGGGCCCACCCACTGAGGAGCCATGGGCCCACCCACTGAGGAGCCATGGGCCCACCCACTGAGGAGCCATGGGCCCACCCACTGAGGAGCCAGGCCCACCCACTGACGAGCCGGGCCCACCCACTGACGAGCCGGGCCCACCCACTGACGAGCCGGGCCCACCCACTGAGGAGCCATGGGCCCTCCCACTGAGGAGCCATGGGCCCACCCACTGAGGAGCCAGGCCCAGCCACTGAGGAGCCAGGCCCAGCCACTGAGGAGCCAGGCCCACCCACTGAGGAGCCAGGCCCACCCACTGAGGAGCCAGGCCCACCCACTGAGGAGCCAGGCCCAGCCAATCAGAATGAGTTTTCCCCCACAGGGGTTTGTTACAGAAAGACAAACTGCTCTGTTTCATCAGCTGTCCAGGGGGGGCTGGTCTCAGACGATCCCGCAGGTGAAGAGGCCGGATGTGGAGGTCCTGGGCTGGTGTGGTTACACGTGGTCTGCGGTTCTGAGGCCGCTTGGACATATTGCCAAATTCTCTAAAACGTAGTTGGAGCCGGCTTCTGGTTGAGAAATGAACATTCAACTCTCTGGCAACAGCTCTGGTGGATATTCTTGCAGTCAGTAGGCCAAATGCGCACTCCCTCAAAATATCTGTGGCATTGTGTTGTGTGACAAAACAGCACATTTAAGAGTGACCTTTTATTGTCCGCAGCACAAGCTGCACCTGTGTGATGATCATTCTTGATAGGTCGATGGATTATCTTGGCAAAGAGCAGCAACCCAGCCTTACAGAGCAGCAACCCAGCCTTACAGAGCAACAACCCAGCCTTACAGAGCAACAACCCAGCCTTACAGAGCAACAACCCAGCCTTACAGAGCAACAACCCAGCCTTACAGAGCAACAACCCAGCCTTACAGAGCAACAACCCAGCCTTACAGAGCAACAACCCAGCCTTACAGAGCAGCAACCCAGCCTTACAGAGCAACAACCCAGCCTTACAGAGCAACAACCCAGCCTTACAGAGCAGCAACCCAGCCTTACAGAGCAGCAACCCAGCATTACAGAGCAACAACCCAGGCAGGTAGCAGGGTTATTCTGGGTTATTATTACTGAGAGACAGACAGGAGGGATGCTGCTGTGTGAATTCCCTGTGCCGCTCGGTCTTGATGGATGGAAGAACAGGTAATCCTTTAAAGACTGAGGACTGATCTCAACCCTCCTTCACCCCCCTCTTTACGCCCTCCACTTTCCCCCGGTACTGCCAACTGAACCAGGAGGTGTCTGTGTTTGAGGAGAGACAGTTACCTTCCTTCTCCCAGTCCTATTAGATAGTCAGCCAGAGTGCCTTGGGGAACTTTAACTTCAGCCGGGGCCAATTCATCAACTTTACTTTGTAAACTTGGAGACGCGCGGCACACCGAGAACAGGCCTTGTGACTGTTTCTCACTTGACAGTCAGGTGAACAGTGTGTTGCGTCCTCTTCTACTCGTTGTCATCTAGCAGAGACACGTTGTCACGCTGGTCTATTTCTGACTTGGTGTATGTTACGCCTGCCAACGTGTGTGTGTGTGTGTGTGTGTGTGTACTCACCAGTGCTGGGCCTGTGGAGTGGGGACTCACACACCTCACAGTAAAGGAGCAGGATGTTGTTGGAGTAAGTACAGGCCCCACAGCTCCACTGATCTCCCTTCCCCTGATCTGGTGGTCCTGGTCTGGGTCTCAACCTTGGTTTCGGGGTCCCTTTCTCAGAGAGCCGACGGGGGGTAAACAGAGAGGACAGGGGGCTGCTGCTGGTGTCTCTCCCCCCATGGAGGGACCTCCTTTTCCCCCCAAGACGAGACCTGGGGCTGTGGGTAGCGCTGGGGGTGAGGGTGGAGGTGGGCAGCCGCAGCCTCTTCACCAGGGGAGAGAAGTCTAGGTCCTGGAGGTCAGGGGGATCTTGGGAGTTGTAGTTTTTCTTCTTGTCACTCTCTGAGTTCTCCACATCTATAGAACCCTCCTTCTCTGAGGGGGTAACGGGGGAAAGGCAAACCTCACCCTCTGTTCTTTTCCTCTTCTTCTCTTTACCCGCGTCCGGAGAGAAGAACGAACGGATGTCGTGCTGTTTGTCCTTCTCAAACTGCAGAGAGGAGGGATAGAGTCACGGTGAGACTGTTGTAAAGCCTGTCATTCATCTGATCTGTTGTAAAGCCTTTCCTTCATCTGATCTGTTGTAAAGTCTGTCCTTCTGATCTGCTGTAAAGCCTGTCCTTCATCTGATCTGTTGTAAAGCCTGTCATTCATCTGATCTGTTGTAAAGCCTGTCCTTCATCTGATCTGTTGTAAAGCCTGTCATTCATCTGATCGGTTGTAAAGCCCGTCCTTCTGATCTGTTGTAAAGCCTGTCATTCATCTGATCTAACAGTATCATGTCAGAGTTCATTTTGTCCCTTTAGACCTCTTTTAAGAGAGAGAACTAACACATTATATTCATAAATAATATCAGTTTAAGATGGTTTCCAGATAATATGATGCATTATTGTTTAGTAATATGTATGGCGCATTATCGTTTAGTAATATATATGATGCATTATCGTTTAGTGATATGTGTGGCACATTATCGTTTAGTAATATATATGGTGCATTATCGTTTAGTGATATGCATGGTGCATTATCGTTTAGTAATATATGTGGTTCATTATCGTTTAGTAATATGTGTGGTGCATTATCATTTAGTAATATGTATAAATCATTATCTTTTAGTGATATGTATGATGCATTATCGTTTAGTAATATGTATGATGCATTGTTGTTTAGTAATATGTGTGATGCATTATTGTTTAGTAATATGTGTGATGCATTATTGTTTGGTAATATGTGTGATACATTATCGTTTGGTAATATATTTGATGCATTATTGTTTAGTAATATGTGTGATACATTATAATTTAGTAATATGTATCATGCATGATCGTTTAGAATATGTATACTACATGATCGTTTAGTGATATGTATACTACATTATCGTTTAGTAATATGTATAATACATTATCGTTTAGTAATATGTATGATGCACCTACATGTCTATACTGTTAGACAGACATAAGCATACAGTAGCAGTATGATTGCTAGGATTCAAAACCTTCCCAGTGTTAGAACACCATCTGCACACACGTTAAAGAACCCAGATCACTAGACCAGTGACCCACATGGTTAAAGAACCCAGATCACTAGACCAGTGCCTCACATGGTTAAAGAACCCAGATCACTAGACCAGTGACTCACATGGTTAAAGAACCCAGATCACTAGACCAGTGACTCACATGGTTAAAGAACCCAGATCACTAGACCAGTGACTCACATGGTTAAAGAACCCAGATCACTAGACCAGTACCTCACATGGTTAAAGAACCCAGATCACTAGACCAGTGCCTCACATGGTTAAAGAACCCAGATCACTAGACCAGTGCCTCACATGGTTAAAGAACCCAGATCACTAGACCAGTGCCTCACATGGTTAAAGAACCCAGATCACTAGACCAGTGACTCACATGGTTAAAGAACCCAGATCACTAGACCAGTGCCTCACATGGTTAAAGAACCCAGATCACTAGACCAGTGCCTCACATGGTTAAAGAACCCAGATCACTAGACCAGTGCCTCACATGGTTAAAGAACCCAGATCACTAGACCAGTGACTCACATGGTTAAAGAACCCAGATCACTAGACCAGTGCCTCACATGGTTAAAGAACCCAGATCACTAGACCAGTGCCTCACATGGTTAAAGAACCCAGATCACTAGACCAGTGCCTCACATGGTTAAAGAACCCAGATCACTAGACCAGTGCCTCACATGGTTAAAGAACCCAGATCACTAGACCAGTGCCTCACATGGTTAAAGAACCCAGATCACTAGACCAGTGCCTCACATGGTTAAAGAACCCAGATCACTAGACCAGTGACTCATATGGTTAAAGAACCCAGATCACTAGACCAGTGCCTCACATGGTTAAAGAACCCAGATCACTAGACCAGTGCCTCACATGGTTAAAGAACCCAGATCACTAGACCAGTGCCTCACATGGTTAAAGAACCCAGATCACTAGACCAGTGACTCACATGGTTAAAGAACCCAGATCACTAGACCAGTGCCTCACATGGTTAAAGAACCCAGATCACTAGACCAGTGCCTCACATGGTTAAAGAACCCAGATCACTAGACCAGTGCCTCACATGGTTAAAGAACCCAGATCACTAGACCAGTGCCTCACATGGTTAAAGAACCCAGATCACTAGACCAGTGACTCACATGGTTAAAGAACACAGGATCTTTGTCATTGTCAACCACTCCTCCTGCTGCCAGGGTCGTCTCGCTTGGTGTCCACGCCTCGGCGAAATTCAGGAAGTCCCATTTGTCCTTATCCCCCAACTCTGCCTTTAAGTACTCCTTCTTACCGTTCAGAGTACTGCCCGTTACCGTTTCCTGTCAACAACAACACACACACACACACAGTCTCCTATCAGAACAACACGTACAGGGATACTCCACTCAAAAATAAAATGTTTTGGACTTTCAAGAAGCATTTTCCTTTTAAGCACTTAATGGCAGAAAATGGACTAAATCAGGGAGGCGCAATCAGGACTTGTCCAATAAGAAACACTTGTTTTGCTACAATGTGCACTAGATGAATGTGACCATAAACTGCTCTGTTCTTTGCAGCATAATTAACAACAACAAGGTCAGTAAACAACAAATAAACACCAAGATCAACAACCTCACTCTGATACATCTGTAATGCATCTTTAATGGTCTTTAAAAAAATGTTTATTGATTGATTGATTCAAATCCAGTTCATTGGAAACGGTGGTCCTGCAGTGGATATTAGTACCATAGAATTACAGATATATTGAGTGTACCTGCCATTCAACCCACTGTGTTCCAGTCAAAATGACAAGGTGGTCTCTGGGCTTTGTGCTGTCCCTTTAAGTAAATCTACAGTACCAGTCAAAAGTTTGGACACACCTACTCATTCAAGGGTTTTTCTGTATTTGTACTATTTTCTATATTGTAGAATAATAGTGAAGACATCAAAACTATGAAATAACACATATGGAATCATGTAGTAACCAAAAAACAAATCAAAATATATTTTAGACTTGAGATTCTTCAAAGTAGCCACCCTTCGCCTCGATCACAGCGTTGCACACTCTTGGCATTCTCTCAACCAGCTTCATGAGGTTGACACCTGGAATGCATTTCAATTAACAGGTGTGCATTTCAATTAACAGGTGTGCATTGTTAAAAGTTACATTTGTGGATTTTATTTCCTTCTTAATGCATTTGAGCCAATCAGTTGTGTTGTGACATGGTAGGGGTGGTATACAGAAGAGTCCATATTATGGCAAAAACAGACCAAAAAAGCAAAGAGAAATGACAGTGCGTCATTACTTTAAGACATGAAGGTCAGTCAATACGGGAACATTTCAAGAACATTGAATATTTCTTCAAGCACAGTCACAAAAACCATCAAGCGCTATGATGAAACTGGCTCTCAAGAGGATCACCACAGGAAAGGAAGACTGCTGCAGAGGATAAGTTCATTAGAGATAACTGCACATCAGATTGCAGCCCAAATAAATGCTTCACAGAGTTCAACTAACAGACACATCTCAACATCAACTGTTCAGCGGACAGAATCAGGCCTTCATGGTCAGATTGATGCAAAGAAACCACTACTAAAGGACACCAATAAGAAGAAGAGATTTGCTTGGGCCAAGAAACACAAGCAATGAACATGACTGGTGAAGCATGGAGGAGGTGGTGTGATGGTGATACTGTCAGTGATGCATTTAGAATTCAAAGCACACTGAACCAGCATGGATACCACAGCATTCTGCAGCGATACGCCATCCCATCTGGTTTGCGCTTAGTGGGACTATCATTTGTTTTTCAACAGGACAAAGACCCAACAGTGCTATTTGACCAAGGAGAGTGATGGAGTACTGTATCAGATGACCTGGCCTCCACAATCACCCGACCTCAACCCAATTGAGATGGTTTGGGATGAGTTGGACCGCAGAGTGAAGGAAAAGCAGCCAACAAGTGCTCAGCATATGTGGGAACTCCTTCAAGACAGTTGGAAAAGCATTCCTCATGTAGCTGGTTGAGAGAATGCCAAGAGTGTACAAAGCTGTCATCAAGGCAAATGGGTGACTACTTTGAAGAATCTAAAATAGATATTGATTTGTTTAACACTTTTTTGGCTACTACATGATTCCATGTGTTGTTTCATAGTTTTGATGTCCACTATTATTCTACAACGTAGAAAATAGTAAAAATAAAGAAAAACCCTTGGATACGTAGGTGTGTCAACTTTCAACTTTTGACTGGTACTTCTATGAAAAGTACCTACCTTCCAGTTAAAACGAAACACACGCACACACACACCTTCCTGTTGAGCATGCTCCACATGACGGTGTCAAAGGTTCCCTTGGCGATGAGGTAGTGCACGTGGACGGAGGCGGTCTGTCCGATGCGGTGCGCCCGGTCCTCAGCCTGCTTCACATGGCCAGGGTTCCAGTACAGCTCAGCAAACACCACGTGAGTGGCCGCTGTGAACGTCAGGCCCTGGACACCACAGAACACACAGGACACACTCACTTAAGGGAAGAATTCACCGGAAGCTGACAGGCGGAGAAAGCAGAGCGAGGCGGGTGAACAGTACGGGAACAGGCAGAGCAGTGAGGGTGAACAGTACGGGAACAGGCAGAGCGAGGAGGGTGAACAGTACGGGAACAGGCAGAACGAGTAGGGTGAACAGTACGGGAACAGGCAGAGCGAGGAGGGTGAACAGTACGGGAACAGGCAGAGCAGTGAGGGTGACCAGTACGGGAACAGGCAGAGCGAGGAGGGTGAACAGTACGGGAACAGGCAGAGCAGTGAGGGTGAACAGTACGGGAACAGGCAGAGCGAGGCGTGTGAACAGTACGGGAACAGGCAGAGCGAGGAGGGTGAACAGTACGGGAACAGGCAGAGCAGTGAGGGTGAACAGTACGGGAACAGGCAGAGCGAGGAGGGTGAACAGTACGGGAACAGGCAGAGCGAGGAGGGTGAACAGTACGGGAACAGGCAGAGCGAGGAGGGTGAACAGTACGGGAACAGGCAGAGCGAGGAGGATGAACAGTACGGGAACAGGCAGAGCAGTGAGGGTGAACAGTACGGGAACAGGCAGAGCAGTGAGGATGAACAGTACGGGAACAGGCAGAGCAGTGAGGATGAACAGTACGGGAACAGGCAGAGCGAGGAGGGTGAACAGTACGGGAACAGGCAGAGCTGTGAGGGTGAACAGTACGGGAACAGGCAGAGCAGTGAGGGTGAACAGTACGGGAACAGGCAGAGCGAGAAGGGTGAACAGTACGGGAACAGGCAGAGCAGTGAGGGTGAACAGTACGGGAACAGGCAGAGCAGTGAGGGTGAACAGTACGGGAACAGGCAGAGCGAGGAGGGTGAACAGTACGGGAACAGGCAGAGCAGTGAGGGTGACCAGTACGGGAACAGGCAGAGCGAGGAGGGTGAACAGTACGGGAACAGGCAGAGCGAGGCGGGTGAACAGTACGGGAACAGGCAGAGAAGTGAGGGTGAACAGTACGGGAACAGGCAGAGCGAGGAGGATGAACAGTACGGGAACAGGCAGAGCAGTGAGGGTGAACAGTACGGGAACAGGCAGAGCGAGGCGTGTGAACAGTGAACAGTCACAAGGCCTGTTCTCGTTGTGCCGCGCGTCTCCAAGTTTACAAAGTAAAGTTGATGAATTGGCCCCGGCTGAAGTTAAAGTTCCCCAAGGCACTCTGGCTGACTATCTAATAGGACTGGGAGAAGGAAGGTAACTGTCTCTCCTCAAACACAGACACCTCCTGGTTCAGTTGGCAGTACCGGGGGAAAGTGGAGGGCGTAAAGAGGGGGGTGAAGGAGGGTTGAGATCAGTAGTGAGTGGTGGATGTATACAGTGTTACTGGGACTGGAATTAGGACACATGGTGGATGTATACAGTGTTACTGGGACTGGAATTAGGACACATGGTGGATGTATACAGTGTTACTGGGACTGGAATTAGGACACATGGTGGATGTATACAGTGTTACTGGGACTGGAATTAGGACACATGGTGGATGTATACAGTGTTACTGGGACTGGAATTAGGACACGTGGTGGATGTACAGTGTTACTGGGACTGGAATTAGGACACATGGTGGATGTATACAGTGTTACTGGGACTGGAATTAGGACACATGGTGGATGTATATGCCCAGTAGAAGGTATGTACTGTAGAAATATAATTACTATTCTATCATCAGTGTTTCTATGGTCTGTACGTGCAGTACCTGCCCAGCTGCCTGTATGCTGAGGACGGCCACGCGCGTCTCAGGGTCATTCTGGAACTGGTGAACCAAGTGGATACGCTCTGAGGACGGAACACTGCCATCGATACGGATGTAACTGGCCTGAGAGATGGGGAGAGCGTGGTCATTACTGATGGGACACTGCCAATGATATGGATGTAACTGGCCTGAGAGAGAGAGGAGATAGGGAGAGAAGTAAATGTCAGCGCTGATTAAAACCTTGACCTCTGAACCCACCACTAAAACGACAGCAACATCCTATAGCATTGCTGTATAGAAAAACAACCATTTACTAATACATCGACGTCACTGACAAACTGAAATGGTCCACTCACACAGACAGTGTGGTGAAGAAAATGTGGCTTGTCACCTAAAACCCTCAAACTTTTACAGATGCACAATCGAGAGCATCCTGTCGGGCTGTATCACCGTATGGTACGGCAACCGCACCGCCCACAGAGCTCTCCAGAGGGTGGTACGGTCTGCCCAACACATCACCGGGGGGCAAACTACCTGCCCTCCAGGACACCTACAGCACCCAATGTCATAGGAAGACCAAAAAGATCATCAAGGGCAACAACCACCCGAGCCACTGCCTGTTCATCCTGCTATCATCCAGAAGGCGAGGTCAGTACATGTGCATCAAAGCTGGGACCTAGAGACTGAAAAACAGCTTCTATCTCAAGGCCATCAGACTGTTAAACAGCATCACTAACATTGAGAGGCTGCTGCCTATATACATAGACTTGAAATCACTGGCCACTTTAATAAATAGAACACTGGCCACTTTAATAAATAGAACACTGGTCCCTTTAATAAATAGAACACTGGCCACTTTAATAAATAGAACACTGGCCACTTTAATAAATAGAACACTGGCCACTTTAATAAATAGAACACTAGTCACTTTAATAAATAGAACACTAGCCACTTTAATAAATAGAACACTGGCCACTTTAATAAATAGAACACTGGTCACTTTAATAAATAGAACACTGGCCACTTTAATAAATAGAACACTAGTTACTTTAATAATGTCTACATATCTTGCATACCCATCTCATATGTATATACTGTATCCTATACTATATCTTATTCTATACCGCTCTCACATTGCATGTCCATATATTTGTATATGTTTAATTCCATTCCTTTACTAGATGTGTGTGTATTGGGTATATGTTGTGTAATTGTTAGATATTACTTATTAGATATTACAGCACTGTTGGAGCTAGAAGCACAAGCATTTCTCTACACCAGCAATAACATCTGATAAACACGTGTATGTGACCAATAACATTTGATTTGACATTTAGTCAATTCCACTCCACACAGACAGTACCCATATACAGGAAGAACAATTTAGTGTTCTAATACACCTGTCGCAGTGATGTCATTGATTTCATTTTCATTTGATTGGATTAGTCGTGTCTCCCGCCCTCCACCTCCACCTCGGTCTCTCTCCCCGTTCTCACAGCTGTAGTTCATCACGGCAGCATGCAGCTCCTTATTTTAGTCTTTTTCCTGTTAATGGGTGATGATGATGCTTCAGCGAGTGGGAGACTTCTCAAATTAGAAGATGTGATCACACTTGATCACGTATCAGATAACAGCAGACGACACCTATACTCTTCCTCTCACATCACTGCCATCGAGCTGAGAAACGCGTGAAACTGGCTTAAAATAAAAACAGTGTGTGTGTGTGTGTGTATTTTACAAACTTCTGTTTTGAGATTCAACATAATTGGAGATGAGATTCAGCAACACTTGGAGAACAATGGAATACATTTTTTTATTTTAAAGCGTCTTTATTGCTAAAAAGTAATTGGTTCATAAAAAAAGTAATGAAATAAATTCCACATTCAGTGTTGCTGAATCTCCTCTCTCCTTGGTTGGAAAGAGAGGAAGCGACAGTGATCCCTTCCCTTTGAGTTTCTACACAGTCTGTTCTAGTGAAAACACAAGCCATTTCAAGTGTGAGTGGTATCACTGCCAATGGCTGGTTCAACATGTATAGACTTGAGGGGAAAGCACGCATGTACACAACACTAACATGTATAGACTTGAGGGGAAAGCACACATGTACACAACACTAACATGTATAGACTTGAGGGGAAAGCACACATGTACACAACACTAACATGTATAGACTTGAGGGGAAAGCACACATGTACACAACACTAACATGTATAGACTTGAGGGGAAAGCACACATGTACACAACACTAACATGTATAGACTTGAGGGGAAAGCACACATGTACACAACACTAACATGTATAGACTTGAGGGGAAAGCACGCATGTACACAACACTAACATGTATAGACTTGAGGGGAAAGCACACATGTACACAACACTAACATGTATAGACTTGAGGGGAAAGCACACATGTACACAACACTAACATGTATAGACTTGAGGGGAAAGCACACATGTACACAACACTAACATGTATAGACTTGAGGGGAAAGCACACATGTACACAACACTAACATGTATAGACTTGAGGGGAAAGCACACATGTACACAACACTAACATGTATAGACTTGAGGGGAAAGCACACATGTACACAACACTAACATGTATAGACTTGAGGGGAAAGCACACATGTACACAACACTAACATGTATAGACTTGAGGGGAAAGCACACATGTACACAATACTAACATGTATAGACTTGAGGGGAAAGCACACATGTACACAACACTAACATGTATAGACTTGAGGGGAAAGCACACATGTACACAACACTAACATGTATAGACTTGAGGGGAAAGCACACATGTACACAATACTAACATGTATAGACTTGAGGGGAAAGCACACATGTACACAACACTAACATGTATAGACTTGAGGGGAAAGCACACATGTACACAATACTAACATGTATAGACTTGAGGGGAAAACACGCATGTACACAACACTAACATGTATAGACTTGAGGGGAAAGCACACATGTACACAATACTAACATGTATAGACTTGAGGGGAAAGCACACATGTACACAACACTAACATGTATAGACTTGAGGGGAAAGCACACATGTACACAATACTAACATGTATAGATAGACTTGAGGGGAAAGCACACATGTACACAACACTAACATGTATAGACTTGAGGGGAAAGCACACATGTACACAACACTAACATGTATAGACTTGAGGGGAAAGCACACATGTACACAACACTAACATGTATAGACTTGAGGGGAAAACACACATGTACACAACACTAACATGTATAGACTTGAGGGGAAAGCACACATGTACACAACACTAACATGTATAGACTTGAGGGTAAAACACACATGTACACAACACTAACATGTATCTGCCGTTCTGCACTCAGAGCCAAACACACACAGGGCATCTACATTTTATTCATTTAGCCGACGCTCTTACCCAGAGGGACTTACAGGAGTAATTTGGGTTAAGTGCCTTGCTCAAGGGCAGATCGGCAGATTGGTCACCTAGTCCGCTCAGGGTTTGGAACCTTTCGGTTACAGGCCCAATGCTCTGAACCGCTAGGTTACCTGCAGCTACAGGGTGGAACTCACTGGTGTTGTGCAAACAGTGACAGTCTATGACCCCCACGCCAGGGAATCATGGTCCCTACAGGGCTGTGACGACAACATCAGGGTTTTGTGACGCCTGTCCAGTAGGAACACGAGGTTACATTTCTCCAGCCGAATCCCTCAGCTTTATGGCAAAACAAAGTGGTGGGCTGCTGTACAACTGAAAATCGAATGAAATAACTGTGGATTTATAAAAGGCCCAGTGCAGTCAGTCAAAAGTATATTTTTATTGTGTTTTATTTTATTGTACAACAGTTGATAAAACTAACACTGTAAAAGTGTTATTTCCACATAGTTGCTGGTTGAAAATACAACATACACAGGATCCTCTAATCAACCAGTTTGCATGGGCAGGTGTTTCGGCTGGGGACATACCAGGCGGCAAATTGGTTAATCGACCAATAACAAAGCGAGTTCCAAACCTCTCTGCCAATAACAGAGAGTTTTAAGTTTGCCCCTCCCCACCCAGAAAGGATTTGATATACACTAATGTCCATTGCTTCCATTGTTTCTTGGCCCAAGCAAGTCTCTTCTTCTTATTGGTGTCCTTTAGTAGTGGTTTCTTTGCAGCAATTGAACCATGAAGGCCTGATTCACACAGTCTCCTCTGAACAGTTGATGTTGAGATGTGTCTGTTACTTTAACTCTGTGAAGAATTTATTTGGGCTACAATTTCTGAGGCTGGTAACTAATGAACTTATCCTCTGCAGCAGAGGTAACTCTGGGTCTTCCTTTCCTGTAGCGGTCCTGATGAGAGCCAGTTTCATCATAGCGCTTGATGGTTTCTGCGACTGCACTTGAAGAAACTTTAAAAGTTATTGAAATGTTCCGTATTGACTGACCTTCATGTCTTAATTAAAGTAATGATGGACTGTCGTTTCTCTTTGCTTATTTGAGCTGTTCTTGCCATAATATGGTTTTGTTTTTACCAACGTCGTTTTAGAGAATTTGGCAGTACGTCCAACAACTGCAGACCACGCGTATGGCGTCATGTTCGCGAGCAGTTTGCTGATGTCAATGTTGTGAATGGTACGGGCAGGCATAAGCTACGGTCAACAAACACAATTGCATTTTATCGATGGCAATTTGAATGCACAGAGATACCGTGAGGAGATCCTGAGGCCCATTGTCGTGTCATTCATCTGCCGCCATCACCTCATGTTTCAGCAGGATAAATGCACAGCCCCACGTCACAAGGATCTGGACACGACTCCTGGATTCTGAAAATGTCCCAGTTCTTCCATGTACAAAAGCTGAAGAACATCCAGGTACTTTCTGTAGCTGCTGGAGGTGAAGACAAACTCCTGGACAACAGAAAGGAAAACGCTGCACACTGTTGCTCAGGCTCCCAGGTGATATTGATCTAGACTGCTGCTCAGGCTCCCAGGTGATATTGATTTAGACTGCTGCTCAGGCTCCCAGGTGATATTGATCTAGACTGCTGCTCAGGCTCCCAGGTGATATTGATTTAGACTGCTGCTCAGGCTCCCAGGTGATATTGATTTAGACTGCTGCTCAGGCTCCCAGGTGATATTGATTTAGACTGCTGCTCAGGCTCCCAGGTGATATTGATTTAGACTGCTGCTCAGGCTCCCAGGTGATATTGATTTAGACTGCTGCTCAGGCTCCCAGGTGATATTGATTTAGACTGCTGCTCAGGCTCCCAGGTGATATTGATTTAGACTGCTGCTCAGGCTCCCAGGTGATATTGATTTAGACTGCTGCTCAGGCTCCCAGGTGATATTGATTTAGACTGCTGCTCAGGCTCCCAGGTGATATTGATTTAGACTGCTGCTCAGGCTCCCAGGTGATATTGATCTAGACTGCTGCTCAGGCTCCCAGGTGATATTGATTTAGACTGCTGCTCAGGCTCCCAGGTGATATTGATTTAGACTGCTGCTCAGGCTCCCAGGTGATATTGATTTAGACTGCTGCTCAGGCTCCCAGGTGATATTGATTTAGACTGCTGCTCAGGCTCCCAGGTGATATTGATTTAGACTGCTGCTCAGGCTCCCAGGTGATATTGATTTAGACTGCTGCTCAGGCTCCCAGGTGATATTGATCTAGACTGCTGCTCAGGCTCCCAGGTGATATTGATTTAGACTGCTGCTCAGGCTCCCAGGTGATATTTATTTAGACTGCTGCTCAGGCTCCCAGGTGATATTGATTTAGACTGCTGCTCAGGCTCCCAGGTGATATTGATTTAGACTGCTGCTCAGGCTCCCAGGTGATATTGATTTAGACTGCTGCTCAGGCTCCCAGGTGATATTGATTTAGACTGCTGCTCAGGCTCCCAGGTGATATTTATTTAGACTGCTGCTCAGGCTCCCAGGTGATATTGATTTAGACTGCTGCTCAGGCTCCCAGGTGATATTGATTTAGACTGCTGCTCAGGCTCCCAGGTGATATTGATTTAGACTGCTGCTCAGGCTCCCAGGTGATATTGATTTAGACTGCTGCTCAGGCTCCTAGGTGATATTGATTTAGACTGCTGCTCAGGCTCCCAGGTGATATTTATTTACAACAGCGTTTTGACACTTAGGTCTTCATCAGGCATCTTATATCCCAGTTCTTCCATGGCCTGCATACTCACCAGACGTGTCACCCATTGAGCATGTTTGGGATGCTCTGGATCGACGTGTACGACAGCGTGTTCCCAGTTCCCGCCAATATCCAGCAACTTCGCACAGTCATTGACGAGGAGTGGATCAACATTCCTCAGGCCACAATCAACAACCTGATCAACTCTATGTGAAGGAGATGTGTCGTGCTGCATGGGGCAAATGGTGTTCACACCAGATACTGACTGGTTTTCTAATCCACACCCCTACCTTTTCTTTTTAAAGGTATCTGTGACCAACAGATACATATCTGTATTCCCAGTCATGTGAAATCCATAGATCAGGGCCTCATGTATTTATTTACATTACCGTTTTCTTTATGTGAACTGGAACTCAGTCAAATATTTGAAATTGTTGCATGTTGCTTTATATTTTTGTTCAGTATAGTTACTTTTTTAGATACTTTTCCCTATTAGTTGAAATCTTATTTTCTTCAAAGCCCTTAGCTAGCAAACATGTTTCACAATGAAACAAAAAAAATACTGCACTCTGAACCACACAACTTTCCTAGATTCATGAAAGTGTTGTTAGACGACGCAAGAAATGTCAACTTCAATATGTGATGTAGTTTTAGTGGAATTTGCAGCAGGTGTTGGTAAGTAATGAATGTGCTGGCTTCTAGAGTAACTTCCTCAACCTTTAAGTGGTTTAGGATTTGAAGACAGGTATGGAACAATCTCCATAATAGTTTGACAGGTCTGAGAAAGTGCCCGAGGGCACATCTGTGTGCTGTGTCAGGGAGAGGGACAGAGACGGCCCCTTAGTGGGGAATTTGTGACAGAGGGGCTGCTGAACCGTGGGAGAGGTGTGCCTGTCCATTAGTTGTGATGAGTGAACAACCGTTACCTTGGCTTCGATGACAGCCTCGGTACATGCCTGTAGCATGGTCAGGTGATGAGCGAACACCAGGAACTTTAACTTCTCAGTCTCCAGCAGCATCTTTATGTAGTCTTTCACTGCCCCGGCCTATAGGAGGAGACCACAGAGGGGCCAATAGAAATGCAACAACAACATATTAGAATACATCTCTATGCGAAGGCCATACAGGGGAAATCAACCACAGGAAGGAAGGGAATGAATCATGAATTGCTATGAGACACATACTCAAGACTTCACATATATTTGTCTTGAAGGACCACATATACGATAACCCCCCCCCCCCAATCGACAGTCCTGTCCTGCTGTCCACATGCCACACACCTCCTGGACTTCAGACCTCTCTCACCAGTCTCTCCTCCCTCACCTAGAGACTTGGACTGTTAATTATCAGAAGGCCTTTCCTCTCAGAGGGAGGATAATGAAAGTAGGTCTAAGCAGGTCTAGCTAGAAGCCCCCTCCTCCATCTGCTAATGGGAACTTCTCATTACTGGGTTGCTGGGTTGCTTTTAACTCTGCAGAAGTTTAATTAGTGCAACACAAACTTCCTGTCCACTGAAGCAGTGATATGTTATCTCTCTTTAAAGTCCATCATCAGAGGCAGCAGGGTCTCTGGGTAATTGGGAGCATCTGCTGCTGCTGGTAGACGGGGTAAAAATAAAAACCCTGTCCCCCTTCACACTGCCAAACTCGGTCCCAACATGACACCCTATTCCCTATGTAGTGCACTACTTTTGACCAAGGCCCATAGCGCTCTGGTCAAAAGTTGGGCACCATGTAGGGAATAGGGTGCCATTTGGGATGCATCCATGGTCCACTCGCCAGGCATTCACATACGCTTCAGAAGTGACATGAGATGTGTGTGTGTGTGTGTGTGTGTGTGTGTGTGTATCCACTCACCCCCCAAAAAGTTATTTTCTGTCAGTGTGTGTGTAGCGGCAGCCAACCAAAAGGGCGAGGAAATGAGACAGGAGGATGACACGTCTACAGCGACGCAACGGTGAACTTTAATCAAGCGGAGGAAGGGAAACTGAGGAACCAATCAGCAAACAAGACGGAGCGAAACAAGCCAACCGGTGAGGAAGGATTCCTCCGTTGATTACGTTCGTCAGGCGGAGGCCGTCTGAGGCTTTGTTAACCTTGGTGTCGGGATCCTTATTACAGAGGAGCCTGGGTCATGTTCAGTTAGACACCAAACAAAAAGTAAAACGGTCCAAAACGGAGCGAAACAGGTGGAGGTACTATCTGTGCTCGTTTTCTGTTTTCTGTTGAAAAACATTTGTATCCTGCGTACCAAGTCAGCTTCCTTCACTTAAAGTCACCTGGATGTTAACGGCTGACATTCTTGCCTGTTGGCGTTACCATGGCAACCACATTAGAAGTAACGCCTTGGAAAGGTTCCGCTATATTTGGGTTCGGTTCTGCTGTGTCGAAAAGGTTTACTTTCGAAAAAAACAGAGAAATTGAAAGGCCACAGTTATGGCTGTCCAGAGTTATGATGGCCAGCCAGAATGCTTTCACTAAGGGGTGGCAGACCTTCACTCTGTTCCCATGGCGATGCGCTCTGAGTAATGTGAAGCATAATAACCTATGGGAGGGAGGGCCTTGCATCTGAGGAGAAGAAAAAAAACATGCTTCTCACCTTTTGACATCGCCCTTCAACAAACAACCTCTCTACCGAGAGAGAGAGAGAGAGAGACACAGAGAGAGAGAGACACAGAGAGAGAGAGAGAGAGAGAGAGAGAGAGACACAGAGAGAGAGAGACACAGAGAGAGAGAGAGAGAGAGAGAGAGAGAGAGAGACACAGAGAGAGAGAGACACAGAGAGAGAGAGAGAGAGAGAGAGAGAGAGAGAGAGAGAGAGAGAGACACAGAGAGAGAGAGAGAGAGAGAGAGAGAGAGAGAGAGAGAGAGAGGGGAGAGCGAAGAGAGACACAAAGAGAGAGAGAGAGAGAGCGAGCGAGAGAGAGAGAGAGAGAGAAAGAGAGTGAGACAGAGCGAGAGACAGAGAAAGAGCGAGAGCGACCCTTTTCTAGAACGGTGCAGAAGTGCTGGGCCAGGAGGGGGTTAGGTGCCTGTGTGTGTATATACACTGTACCTTAGCGATGGCGGTCTGTTTGTACATGCGTGTCACGAGCCCCATGACTTCAGTGAAGGGGTTGTCCGTGGCAGAGACCCCCGAACCCATGGTCCTCATCAGGCGCTCCCACTCCTCCAAGCTGCCGCTCGCCTCCTGCACACGCACACACACACACACACACACACACACACACATACATAAGGGCAGAACATGTTGCTGTGGATGATACCCTACTTTTCCTCCTTCAGGGAGAGAAAGGAGGAGGGAGAAAACGAAAGACAAGACAATTCCCAAAGACGCTGCTCCTCTCCCCTCCCCTCCCCTCCCCTCCTCTCCTCTCCTCTCCTCTCCTCTCCTCTCCTCTCCTCTCCTCTCCTCTCCTCTCCTCTCCTCTCCCTCTCCTAACGTCAGTAGTGCATAGGTAGGTCACATGGGCTAGCCCAATTATAGCTGGATTGTGACAAGGGGATGTTGAAGATGGAGAACACACTAGCCCAATACAATAAATCACACACAGTCTGTTCTTCAAGGTGAAATTCAATGAGTATTTAGGGGAGTTACTGTACAAGGGGAGTTACTGTATAACGGCAGTATGAAGGAGTATTTAGGGGAGTTACTGTATAACGGCAGTATGAAGGAGTATTTAGGGGAGTTACTGTATAACGGCAGTATGAAGGAGTATTTAGGGGAGTTACTGTACAACGGCAGTATGAAGGAGTATTTAGGGGAGTTACTGTACAACGGCAGTATGAAGGAGTATTTAGGGGAGTTACTGTACAACGGCAGTATGAAGGAGTATTTAGGGGAGTTACTGTAAAACGGCAGTATGAAGGAGTATTTAGGGGAGTTACTGTACAACGGCAGTATGAAGGAGTATTTAGGGGAGTTACTGTACAACGCCAGTATGAAGGAGTATTTAGGGGAGTTACTGTAGAAAGGCAGTATGAAGGAGTATTTAGGGGAGTTACTGTACAACGGCAGTATGAAGGAGTATTTAGGGGTATTACTGTAGAAAGGCTGTGTGAAGAAGTATTTAGGGGAGTTACTGTACAACGGCAGTATGAAGGAGTATTTAGGGGTATTACTGTAGAAAGGCCGTACGAAGGAGTATTTAGGGGAGTTAGGGGTATTACTGTAGAAAGGCAGTAGGAAGGAGTATTTAGGGGAGTTAGGGGTATTACTGTAGAAAGGCAGTACGAAAGAGTATTTAGGGAAGTTAGGGGTATTACTGTAGAAAGGCAGTACGAAGGAGTATTTAGGGGAGTTAGGGGTATTACTGTAGAAAGGAAGTACGAAGGAGTATTTAGGGGAGTTAGGGGTATTACTGTAGGAAGGCAGTAGGAAGGAGTATTTAGGGGAGTTAGGGGTATTACTGTAGAAAGGCAGTAGGAAGGAGTATTTAGGAGAGTTAGGGGTATTCCTCCTGTAGAAAGGCAGTACAGAGGAGTATTTAGGAGAGTTAGGGGTATTACTGTAGAAAGGAAGTATGAAGGAGTATTTAGGGGAGTTAGGGGTATTACTGTAGAAAGGCAGTACAGAGGAGTATTTAGGGGAGTTAGGGGTATTACTGTAGAAAGGCAGTACGAAAGAGTATTTAGGGGAGTTAGGGGTATTACTGTAGAAAGGCAGTAGGAAGGAGTATTTAGGAGAGTTAGGGGTATTCCTCCTGTAGAAAGGCAGTACAGAGGAGTATTTAGGAGAGTTAGGGGTATTACTGTAGAAAGGAAGTATGAAGGAGTATTTAGGGGAGTTAGGGGTATTACTGTAGAAAGGCAGTACAGAGGAGTATTTAGGGGAGTTAGGGGTATTACTGTAGAAAGGCAGTACGAAAGAGTATTTAGGGGAGTTAGGGGTATTACTGTAGAAAGGCAGTACAGAGGAGTATTTAGGGGAGTTAGGGGTATTACTGTAGAAAGGCAGTAGGAAGGAGTATTTAGGAGAGTTAGGGGTATTACTGTAGAAAGGCAGTACAGAGGAGTATTTAGGGGAGTTAGGGGTATTACTGTAGAAAGGCAGTACAGAGGAGTATTTAGGGGAGTTAGGGGTATTACTGTAGAAAGGCAGTACGAAAGAGTATTTAGGGAAGTTAGGGGTATTACTGTAGAAAGGCAGTACGAAGGAGTATTTAGGGGAGTTAGGGGTATTACTGTAGAAAGGAAGTACGAAGGAGTATTTAGGGGAGTTAGGGGTATTACTGTAGAAAGGCAGTACGAAGGAGTATTTAGGGGAGTTAGGGGTATTACTGTAGAAAGGCAGTACGAAGGAGTATTTAGGGGAGTTAGGGGTATTACTGTAGAAAGGCAGTACAGAGGAGTATTTAGGGGAGTTAGGGGTATTACTGTAGAAAGGCAGTACAGAGGAGTATTTAGGGGAGTTAGGGGTATTACTGTAGAAAGGCAGTACGAAGGAGTATTTAGGGGAGTTAGGGGTATTACTGTAGAAAGGCAGTACAGAGGAGTATTTAGGGGAGTTAGGGGTATTACTGTAGAAAGGCAGTACAGAGGAGTATTTAGGGGAGTTAGGGGTATTACTGTAGAAAGGCAGTAGGAAGGAGTATTTAGGGGAGTTAGGGGTATTACTGTAGAAAGGCAGTACAGAGGAGTATTTAGGGGAGTTAGGGGTATTACTGTAGAAAGGCAGTAGGAAGGAGTATTTAGGGGAGTTAGGGGTATTACTGTAGAAAGGCAGTAGGAAGCAGCTCTGAGAAGACAACAGATACATCTGAATTGTACAGATCCGAAACCCATTTGCAAGTATTTTTTGAATGTATTTTTTGAATGTATTTTTTTTTTAAATTTCACCTTTATTTAAATGTCATCGATGAGGCTGTAACGTAACAACATGTGGAAAAAGTCATGGGGTCTGAATACTTTCTGAATGCACCATACATGCATAAATTAATTATTTCATTCACACTGACTGCATACATACAGTCCTTAAATTAGCCAGCCAGTGGAGAGCGTAGGCTGAGGAGTGTGTGTGTGTGTGTGTGTGTGTGTGTGTGTGTTGACAGCATGTGATTTGAGTGCAGCAGCAGGTGAGGTCTCTTTGTACTGCGAGAGAGAGAGAGAGAGAGAGAGAGAGAGAGAGAGAGAGAGAGACAGAGAAAGAGAGAGAGAGAGAGAGAGAGAGAGAGAGAGAGAGAGAGACAGAGAAAGAGAGAGAGAGAGAGAGACAGAGAAAGAGAGAGAATCAGAGAGAGAGAGAGATCAGAGAGAGAGATCCCAGAGCCCGAGAGAAATCATAGAGAGAGATCAGAGTGAATCAGAGAGAGAGAGAGAGATCACACAGAGAGAGATCCCAGAGAAAGAGAGAGATCACAGAGAGAGAGAGAGAGAGAGAGAGAGAGAGAGAGAGAGAGAGACAGAGAAAGAGAGAGAGAGAGAGATCATAGAGAGAGAGAAAAGAAGGAATGTGTGAGCCATGCATTCCTCTGGCTGACAGAGGTAACAGAGGATGAGTTCTACCTCATTACTTCAGCCTTATACAGAGAGGAGAGGAGCGTAGCGGAGCGCACAGAGTTTAGAGCTCACAGAGTAACGTTTACACACTAGAGAGCTCACACAGAGGCTAGCGGAGAGTGAAGCTTACAGAGTAGCTTACACACTAGAGAGCTCACACAGAGGCTAGCGGAGAGTGAAGCTTACAGAGTAGTTTACACACTACTAGAGAGCTCACAGAGGCTAATTAAGAGATTATGGAGTTCACACTGAGTTTATAGAGCACACAGAGTTTAGAGCTCACAGGGTAGAGAGCTTTAGAGCTTACAGGGTAGAGAGCTATAGAGCTTACAGGGTATAGAGCTCACAGAGTTTACACACTAGACTAGAGAGCTAGTTCAGAGATTATGGAGTTCACACTTAGTTTATACAGCTCAGAGTATAGAGCTTACAGGATATAGAGATCACAGAGTTTACACACTAGACTAGAGAGCTAGTTCAGAGATTATGGAGTTCACACTTAGTTTATACAGCTCAGAGTATAGAGCTCACAGGATATAGAGATCACAAGAGTTTAGAGCTCACGAGATATAGAGCTCACAGGGTACAGAGGTATATGGGATGGGGCCACAGTGTCTCCCGACCCCTCCTGTCTCAGCCTCCAGTATTTATGCTGCAGTAGTTTGTGTCGGGAGGCTAGGGTCAGTCTGTTATATCTGGAGTACTTCTCCTGTCTTATCCGGTGTCCTGTGTGAATTTAAGTATGCTCTCTCTAATTCTCTCTCTTTCGGAGGACCTGAGCCCTAGGACCATGCCTCAGGACTACCTGGCCTGATGACTCCTTGCTGTCCCCAGTCCACCTGGCCGTGCTGCTGCTCCAGTTTCAACTGTTCTTCCTGCGGCTATGGAACCCTGACCTGTTCACCGGACGTGCTACCTGTCCCAGACCTGCTGTTTTCAACTCTCTAGAGACAGCAGGAGCGGTAGAGATACTCTTAATGATCGGCTATGAAAAGCCAACTGACATTTACTCCTGAGGTGCTGACTTGTTGCACCCTCGACAACTACTGTGATTATTATTATTTGACCCTGCTGGTCATCTATAAACCTTTGAACATCTTGGCCATGTTCTGTTATAATCTCCACCCGGCACAGCCAGAAGAGGACTGGCCACCCCTCATAGCCTGGTTCCTCTCTAGGTTTCTTCCTAAGTTTTGGCCTTTCTAGGGAGTTTTTCCTAGCCACCGTGCTTCTACACCTGCATTGCTTGCTGTTTGGGGTTTTAGGCTGGGTTTCTGTACAGCGCTTTGAGATATCAGCTGATGTAAGAAGGGCTTTATAAATCAATTTGATTTGAGGTATAGAGCTCACAGGGTAGAGAGCTCACAGGGTAGAGAGGTATAAAGCTCACAGGGTAGAGAGCTCACAGGGTAGAGCGGTATAGAGCTCACAGGGTAGAGCGGTATAGAGCTCACAGGGTAGAGAGCTCACAGGGTAGAGCGGTATAGAGCTCACAGGGTAGAGAGGTATAGAGCTCACAGGGTAGAGAGCTCACAGGGTAGAGAGGTATAGAGCTCACAGGGTAGAGAGCTCACAGGGTAGAGAGGTATAGAGTTCACAGGGTAGAGAGCTCACAGGGTAGAGAGGTATAGAGCTCACAGGGTAGAGAGCTCACAGGGTAGAGAGGTATAGAGTTCACAGGGTAGAGAGCTCACAGGGTAGAGAGGTATAGAGCTCACAGGGTAGAGAGCTCACAGGGTATAGAGCTCACAGGGTAGAGAGGTATAGAGCTCACAGGGTAGAGCGGTATAGAGCTCACAGGGTAGAGAGCTCACAGGGTAGAGCAGTATAGAGCTCACAGGGTAGAGCGGTATAGAGCTCACAGGGTAGAGAGCTCACAGGGTAGAGCGGTATAGAGCTCACAGGGTAGAGAGGTATAGAGCTCACAGGGTAGAGAGCTCACAGGGTAGAGAGGTATAGAGCTCACAGGGTAGAGAGCTCACAGGGTAGAGAGGTATAGAGTTCACAGGGTAGAGAGCTCACAGGGTAGAGAGGTATAGAGCTCACAGGGTAGAGAGCTCACAGGGTAGAGAGGTATAGAGTTCACAGGGTAGAGAGCTCACAGGGTAGAGAGGTAGAGAGCTCACAGGGTAGAGAGGTATAGAGCTCACAGGGTAGAGAGCTCACAGGGTATAGAGCTCACAGGGTAGAGAGGTATAGAGCTCACAGGGTAGAGCGGTATAGAGCTCACAGGGTAGAGAGCTCACAGGGTAGAGCGGTATAGAGCTCACAGGGTAGAGAGCTCACAGGGTAGAGAGGTATAGAGCTCACAGGGTAGAGCGGTATAGAGCTCACAGGGTAGAGAGCTCACAGGGTAGAGCGGTATAGAGCTCACAAGGTAGAGAGGTATAGAGCTCACAGGGTAGAGAGCTCACAGGGTAGAGAGGTATAGAGCTCACAGGGTATAGAGCTCACAGGGTAGAGCGGTATAGAGCTCACAGGGTAGAGCGGTATAGAGCTCACAGGGTATAGAGCTCACAGGGTAGAGAGGTATAGAGCTCACAGGGTAGAGAGGTATAGAGCTCACAGGGTAGAGAGCTCACAGGGTAGAGCGGTATAGAGCTCACAGGGTAGAGAGCTGAGTATACTGTCCACAGAGCTCATCGTGGATAAAAGAGCCCACAAAATACAGATATGATGGAAATAAAGTTCAATGAAATAGAAATGAACTGGCTACTGTTTGAATATGCATTCAGTTTTATAGAACAGACAGCGAGTGCTGATCAGTATGAAAGGCTACTTTACTTATGAATGGAAAAGGGCAAGACTGAAATAAAAACCATATGGCAATGGGAGATAAAATGATAACTAGTGTAAATTGGATACTATTGCCGAGCAACAGGATGGGAGAGCAAGAGAGGGAGGGTGGGGGAGTGTGAGAGAGAGAGATATGATAATGAGGGGATATTTTCAGAATATTTAGCACCCCGTCTCCCTTCTGTCTAGAGGGGTCCGTCCGTCCAGCCGTTTGTCAGCGTGTATGTGTGTTTCGATCTGTCTGCCCGTCTGTCTGTCCGTTACCTTGGCAGCGTCTTTGGGCAGGTCGAAGGGGATGCGCTGGCGTATTTTGGGGGGTAGCTGGGGGAGGACCTGTGCCTTCAGCCTCCGGATCATGATCTCACTGAGACGCTGGTGGAGTTCCTCAAGATGAGAGGCACCACGACAGTCCCACTGTCTCCTGTTACCAAAGAACCTGAGAGGGACAGACACCAGGGTTTGGGTCAGTGTGTCTGTCTGCTGCAGTGTCATTATGCGACTGCCCAGTATGTACACACTGCTGTTTGTCATTTTGGGAGGAAAGTGGGAGATGTAGCATTTTCACAATGCCAATGGTCATTATTACTGTGTGTGTGTTTGTATGTGTGTGTGTGTGTGTGTGTTTGTATGTGTGTGTTTGCATGTGTGTGTGTGTGTGTGTTTGTATGTGTGTGTGTGTGTGTGTGTGTGTAGGGCGTTACCTGTAGTGGGCGTTACAGTATTGTTTGGCGTAGTCACTCCACGTTCCAAACATCCTAGGATAGAGAGCCTCTATCTGCATAAAGAGCTGTGGAAACATAATAAATATAATGTGTGTGTGAGTGAGAGAGAGGTGTGTGTGTGTGAGTGAGAGAGGTGTGTGTATGTGTGTGTGTGTGTGTGTGTGTGTGAGTGAGAGAGGTGTGTGTATTTGTGTGTGTGTGTGTGAGTGAGTGAGTGAGAGAGGTGTGTATGAGTGTGTGTGTGTGTGTGTGTGTGTGTGTGTGTGTGTGAGTGTGTGAGAGTGAGAGGTGTATGTGTGTGTGTGTGAGTGAGTGAGAGGTGTGTGTGTGTGTGTGTGTGTGTGTGTGAGTGAGAGAGGTGTGTGTATGTGTGTGTGTGTGTGTGTGTGTGTGTGTGTGTGTGTGTGTGTGAGAGAGGTGTGTGTGTGTGTGTGTGTGTGTGTGTGTGTGTGTGAGTGAGAGAGGTGTGTGTGTGTGTGTGTGTGTGTGTGTGTGAGAGAGGTGTGGCAGATGTGTTCAGCCCCCTCCATTCTAACCATGATCACTCTTCAAGGCACTAAACGGAACATTTCTACCATGATGATAATAATGGACAATTATTCAAATGGAGCTTTTCAGGCAGCAGCCATGTGAATAACTACAGCCACTGTGAATGTCCTCATCAAAGCACTGTAGCAGCACAGTGGAGCCAAGAATACTCTGCTGTTACACGGGGAAATGGAAGGTTTGGTGTCGTGAACAATAGTAACGTGTGGGTGGAAGGGAGGGAGGGATGCTGGTTCTCTGGCACGGGCTCTGTGGTTGGTGTGTGTGTGTGTGTGTGTGTGTCATTTTAAAGTTATAAATACTACAGAAAGAACAGAGCTGCAATGGTTTCTAGAGCCTTGAAATCCCAGACCATCTGTACTCAACCAGCCCTTCATGCTTCCTCTAGGTACAGACAGGTTCAATGCAGATGGTCTGTGAAGTACTGAAGGAATGATAGGATCCCAGCGGGCCAAGCTGGTTCAAATGTCAGAATAGGACAGAAATGTGTGATCGGGGGATGGCGTGTGTTCGGACGTTCGGACCTTCGGGGGTACCGTACCTCCTCTGGCCGTCCCAGGGCCGGGGTGCCCGTCAGTAGGATGGCCCGCTTGGCGTTCTGGATGAGTGGTACCAGTATCTTAGACCTGGCTGCGTTCCTGGACTTGAGGTAGTGGGACTCATCCACCACCACCACATTAAACCTCTGTCTGGTCAGAGCCTCCACCAGGGGGCGTGCGTCTGTGGTGAGCAGCCCATAACCCAACACTGTTACCTTACTGCTACTGATCCCCCTATATAACACACAGAGGGTTATAATGTGTTATAATGGGTTATAGTGTGTTATAATGGGTCTGTGGTGAGCAGCCCGTAACCCAACACTGTTACCGTACTGCCTCTGTAGAGTGGACAGAGACACACCGATGATCAATTATCTCTAACAGTGAAAACATTGACTGCTGCTGCACTGATACTGTCAACTTGAACTAAATTGATTGAGAAAATAGACGTTCATTTAGCAGGAATGAAAATATCAATTTGCACATTTACAATTTTAAACTGCAGGTTAACATGTATTGTCATGAGTCTTGTCCAGGAGGCAGAACTGAAAGATCTCCCTTAGATAGACCAGCTGCAAAGTCAACATGTACTATGTTGTAAAAATCAGGAAAACAAAAATGAGCTTTTTGGTCTTAATTGAAGGTTATAGTTAGACATTAGGGTTAACAGTGTGGTTAGGGTTAGGGTTAGCAGTGTGGTTAGGGTTAGACATTATGGTTAGCAGTGTGGTTAGGGTTAGACATTATGGTTAGCAGTGTGGTTAAGGTTAGGGTTAGACATTTGGGTTAGCAGTGTGGTTAAGGTTAGACATTAGGGTTAGCAGTGTGGTTAGGGTTAGACATTAGGGTTAGCAGTGTGGTTAAGGTTAGGGTTAGCCATTAGGGTTAGCAGTGTGGTTAGGGTTAGACATTAGGGTTAGCAGTGTGGTTAGGGTTAGACATTAGGGTTAGCAGCGTGGTTAGGGTTAGACATTAGGGTTAGCAGCATGGTTAAGGTTAGGGTTAGACATTAGGGTTAGCAGTGTGGTTAGGGTTAGGGTTAACATTGGGGTTAGCAGTGTGGTTAGGGTTAGGGTTAGACATTGGGGTTAGCAGTGTGGTTAGGGTTAGACATTAGGGTTAGCAGTGTGGTTAGGGTTAGACATTGGGGTTAGCAGTGTGGTTAGGGTTAGACATTGGGGTTAGCAGTGTGGTTAAGGTTAGACATTAGGGTTAGCAGTGTGGTTAGGGTTAGACATTAGGGTTAGCAGTGTGGTTAGGGTTAGACATTGGGGTTAGCAGTGTGGTTAAGGTTAGAAGTGTGGTTAAGGTTAGACATTGGGGTTAGCAGTGTGGTTAATGTTAGGGATAGACATTAGGGTTAGCAGTGTGGTTAAGGTTAGACATTAGGGTTAGCAGTGTGGTTAGGGTTAGACATTAGGGTTAGCAGTGTGGTTAATGTTAGGGTTAGACATTATGGTTAGCAGTGTGGTTAAGGTTAGGGTTAGACATTTGGGTTAGCAGTGTGGTTAAGGTTAGGGTTAGCAGTGTGGTTAGGGTTAGACATTAGGGTTAGCAGTGTGGTTAGGGTTAGACATTAGGGTTAGCAGCATGGTTAAGGTTAGACATTAGGGTTAGCAGTGTGGTTAGGGTTAGACATTAGGGTTAGCAGTGTGGTTAAGGTTAGACATTAGGGTTAGACATTATGGTTAGCAGTGTGGTTAAGGTTAGGGTTAGACATTTGGGTTAGCAGTGTGGTTAAGGTTAGGGTTAGCAGTGTGGTTAGGGTTAGACATTAGGGTTAGCAGTGTGGTTAGGGTTAGACATTAGGGTTAGCAGTGTGGTTAGGGTTAGACATTAGGGTTAGCAGTGTGGTTAGGGTTAGACATTAGGGTTAGCAGTGTGGTTAGGGTTAGACATTAGGGTTAGCAGTGTGGTTAGGGTTAGACATTAGGGTTAGCAGTGTGGTTAGGGTTAGACATTGGGGTTAGCAGTGTGGTTAAGGTTAGAAGTGTGGTTAAGGTTAGACATTGGGGTTAGCAGTGTGGTTAGGGTTAGACATTGGGGTTAGCAGTGTGGTTAAGGTTAGACATTAGGGTTAGCAGTGTGGTTAGGGTTAGACATTGGGGTTAGCAGTGTGGTTAAGGTTAGAAGTGTGGTTAAGGTTAGACATTGGGGTTAGCAGTGTGGTTAGGGTTAGACATTGGGGTTAGCAGTGTGGTTAAGGTTAGACATTAGGGTTAGCAGTGTGGTTAAGGTTAGACATTAGGGTTAGCAGTGTGGTTAAGGTTAGGGTTAGCAGTGTGGTTAAGGTTAGGGTTAGACATTGGGGTTAGCAGTGTGGTTAAGGTTAGACATTGGGGTTAGCAGTGTGGTTAAGGTTAGACATTAGGGTTAGCAGTGTGGTTAAGGTTAGACATTAGGGTTAGCAGTGTGGTTAAGGTTAGGGTTAGCAGTGTGGTTAAGGTTAGGGTTAGACATTGGGGTTAGCAGTGTGGTTAAGGTTAGACATTAGGGTTAGCAGTGTGGTTAGGGTTAGACATTGGGGTTAGCAGTGTGGTTAAGGTTAGGGTTAGACATTGGGGTTAGCAGTGTGGTTAATGTTAGGGATAGACATTAGGGTTAGCAGTGTGGTTAAGGTTAGGGTTAGCAGTGTGGTTAAGGTTAGGGTTAGACATTGGGGTTAGCAGTGTGGTTAAGGTTCGACATTAGGGTTAGCAGTGTGGTTAAGGTTAGACATTGGGGTTAGCAGTGTGGTTAAGGTTAGACATTAGGGTTAGCAGTGTGGTTAAGGTTAGACATTAGGGTTAGCAGTGTGGTTAAGGTTAGACATTAGGGTTAGCAGTGTGGTTAAGGTTAGACATTAGGGTTAGCAGTGTGGTTAAGGTTAGACATTGGGGTTAGCAGTGTGGTTAAGGTTCGACATTAGGGTTAGCAGTGTGGTTAAGGTTAGACATTGGGGTTAGCAGTGTGGTTAAGGTTAGACATTAGGGTTAGCAGTGTGGTTAAGGTTAGACATTAGGGTTAGCAGTGTGGTTAAGGTTAGACATTAGGGTTAGCAGTGTGGTTAAGGTTAGACATTAGGGTTAGCAGTGTGGTTAAGGTTAGACATTGGGGTTAGCAGTGTGGTTAAGGTTAGACATTAGGGTTAGCAGTGTGGTTAAGGTTAGGTTTAAGAGTTGATGACTTTGTGGCTGTGCTAGTTAGTGACCACTCTGCAGAGGTGCCTCCAGAACAAACTAAAAACATGAACCTGCATTTTAACAGGTGGAGAACTTCAGTAGGGAAACCAGGACCACAACCAAGCAGCGCAGGAAAAGCAGACCAGAGTCCAGATGAAGTTAACATGGGGTAACGTACAGCGTGTCACTCTTGGTCTCCACCAGGTTGATATCTCCAGGGTTGAGCTCAGGGATCCACCTCTCCATCTCCTCGATCCAGAGGTACTTTAGAGAGGAGGGCACCACGACGAGCAGAGGCCACTCCTGTCTGTAGGCGTAGGCCACAGAGATAGCCTGCACCGTCTTCCCTAGACCCATCTGGAGAAGAGGATTAACAGTACAATGTAGAGGATGAAAACAATGATGTATGGATATAATCCATGAAAACTCATTTCAGAAACAAAACAAACCGAACACAATCATTGCCTGGCTCAAAGGTAAGCATGTGATGGAGTGTTCCTGACATTCTGAGACACCAATACATTCTAGAATGACTTTATGTCAAAAATGATTACATGGCTAGGAAGGTTTCTTAAACTTGACGAATTAATTCAGAGGGAAGCATAGCATATATTATTTGAGGAAAATAGATTTGATAGGACAAGGGGGGTTGGGTTGTGTGTGCCTCAGGGCTTACCTCATCTGCGATCATACACCTGAAACAGAGAAGAGAACGACAGGGGTTGAGAGGGGAGGACATAGAATATTTGATTGCACTAGCAATCAAATCAAAATGGATTGGTCACATGCGCCGAATACAACAGGTGTAGACTTTACCGTGTAATGCCTGTTTACGAGCCCTTCCCAACAATGCAGTTTAAAAATAATAATACAAATTAAAAATTGTAACACAAGAGGAATTAAATACACAAGAATGGAGTTATACAGGAAGTATCAGATCAATGTGCAGCTATATACAGGAAGTACCAGATCAATGTGCAGCTATATACAGGAAGTACCAGATCAATGTGCAGCTATATACAGGAAGTACCAGATCAATGTGCAGCTATATACAGGAAGTACCAGAACCAGATCAATGTGTAGAGGTATGAGGTAATTGCAGGGAGGGTAAAGTGACTAGACATCAGGATAGATAATAATAAGGTATTTGAGGTAGATATGTACATGAAGGCAGGGTAAAGTAACTAGACATCAGGATAGATAATAATAAGGTATTTGAGGTAGATATGTACATGAAGGCAGGGTAATGTGACTGGGCATCAGGATAGATAATAATAAGGTATTTGAGGTAGATATGTACATGAAGGCAGGGTAAAGTGACTAGACATCAGGATAGATAATATTAAGAGAAAAATAAAGAACAGAGTAGCAGTAAAAATGATGAGTGTAAAAGTGTGTGTGTGTGTGTGCACGTGCATGTGTGTTTGTGTTGTGTCGGTATGTGTGTGTGTGTTAGCATATGTAGTGTATATGAATATGTGTGGGTTTTGTGTGGGAGTGTCAATTTATTTTTTTATTTTACCTTTATTTAACTAGGCAAGTCAGTTAAGAACAAATTCTTATTTTCAATAACGGCCTAGGAACAGTGGGTTAACTGCCTGTTCAGGGGCAGAACGACAGATTTGTACCTTGTCAGCTCGGGGGTTTGAACTTGCAACCTTCCGGTAGTGAGTGAGTATGTATGTACAGTGACTTCAGGGAGTATTCAGACCCCTGGACCTATTCCACATTTTGTTGTGTTACAGCCTGAATTTCTCTCACCCATCTACACACAATACCCATAATGACAAAAGTAAAAACATGTTTTTAGAAAGTTGCTAATTTACTGAAAATGAAATACAGAAATATCTAAATGTACACACTAAGTATTCACACCCCTTTGCTATGACACTCCCAACTGAGCTCAGGTGCATCCAATTTCCTTTGGTCAACGATGAGACGTCACCACAACTTGGCTGGAGTCCACCTGTGGCCAAATTCAATTGTTTGGACATAGAAAGAAACCCACCTGTCTCTATATAAGGTCCCACAGATGACAGTGCATGTCAGAGCAGGAACTATCCCCTGAAGTCCAGGGAACTGTCCGTAGAGCTCCAAGATAGAATTGTCATGAGGCATATATCTGGGGGAGGGTATAAAACAATTGATTCCAAGAGTCCAGTGGTCTCCATCATTGAGAGAATTATGGAACTACCCAGACTCTGTCTACAGCTGGCCCTCTGATCAAACTGAACAACTGGTCAAGAAGGACCTTGGTCAGAGAGGTGACCAAAAACTCAATGACCACTGACAAAAGTACAGAGTTCCTTGACTGAGATGGGAGAACATGCCAGAAGAACAACTGTGTATCTACAGCACTTCACCAATCTGGGCTTTATGGGAGAGTTGCCAGACGGAAGCCACTCCTGGAAAAAAGGTACTTGACAGCACGACTGGAGTTTCCAAAAAGGCACCTGAGACTCAGATCATAAGGCAAAAGATTCTGTGGTCTGATGAGACTGAAATTGAACTCTTCGGCCTGAATGCAAAGGGATATGTCTGGAGAAAACCAGGAACAGCGCATCACCGTCTAACACCGTCCCTGCCGTGAAGCATGGTGGTGGCGGAATCATGTTCTGTGGCATGCAGGGGTGTGTGCTTAGTCCCCTCATGTACTCCCTGTTCACCCACGACTGCGTGGCCAAGCATGACTCCAACACCATCATTAAGTTTGCTGACGACACAACAGTGGTAGGTCTGATCAACCACGATGAGACAGTCTATAGGGAGGAGGTCAGAGACCTATCGTTGTTGTCCTGGCACCACACTCTCTCCCTCAATGTGAGCAAAACAAAGGAGCTGATTGTGGACTACAGGAAAAGGAGGGCCGAACAGGTCCCCGTTAACATCGACTGGGCTGCAGTGGAGCAGGTCGAGAGTTAAGTTCCTTGGTGTCCACATCACCAACAAACCATCATGCTCCAAAAACACCATCACCAAAACTCCTTCAGTTGGCGCTCCCTATTGCGATTTTTACACAAACATTCCTTATTTGATGTTTAGTTTGTTCCCTGTCTTTAAGTTTTGTGGGATTGACCTTTTGTTTGCCTCTTCTTGGGCAAATTTTGTGGGCGTTCATGTTGGGTGTCTTTTAGGTCCCAGTTGTTACTAGTCAACTTTCAGTGGACACCCCTCCATGAGTGTCTTTCAGAAGCCCTCCTGAACCTCACCTGTTTAGGCTGTTGTCAGTGACTCTGTTAGTTCCTCCTTCTGTTTGAGCGACATTCTTGCTGGGGAACGTAACACCACAAAATGAATGAGTCAAGGGGTATGAATACTTTCTGAAGACCCTGTAGTGTGTGTGTGTGTATATATATTAGTCTAGTGAGTGTGCAGTAACACTATAGCCTAGACTATGGTCCCCATTTCAAACTGAGAGTCAAGTTGATATTGCTAAATATATTATGACATAATCAATATCAACACAAATAAGAGGTATGATTCCCATTCAGGTCTGTCCATCAGTTGGATACGACAGAGCCACTGCCACTCAGAACATAATCACACCACAGCTTCCTCCCTTTGCAATTCTAAGTGTAGTAGCTCCACAGATCAATGATGACAGTTTTATTACCCTGCTCACAAGGTTATACGCTGTTAGCATGTTCCCTCCACCAGCTTTTACAAAACAGGCTTTTATCCACACCTCCCTGTTCATGACGGATTCCACCAACACTCTTTCTAGCATTTATTTTTCAGATAGTAGCTACAGTGCATTCGGAAAGTATTCAGACCCCTTCCCTGGAGAGAGAAAACCAAAACATGTCTGCAGCATTGAAGGTCCCCAAGAACACAGTGGCCTCCATCATTCTTAAATGGAAGAAGTTTGGAACCAACAAGACTCTTCCTTGAGCTGGCCGCCCGGCCAAATTGAGCACTCGGGGGAGAAGCGCCTTGGCCAGGGAGGTGACCAAGAACCCAATGCTCACTCTGACAGAGCTCCAGAGTTATTGTATGGAGATGGGAGAACCTTCCAGAAGGACAACCATCTCTGCAGCACTCCACCAATCAGGACTTTATGGCAGAGTGGCCAGATGGAAGCCACTCCTCAGTAAAAGGCACATGACTGCCTGCTTGGAATTTGCCAAAAGGCACCTAAAGGACTCTCAGACCATGAGAAACAAGATTCTCTGGTCTGATCTGATAAAACTATTTTTCATGTCTGGAGGAAACCTGGCACCATCCCTACGGTGAAGCATGGTGGTGGCAGCATCATGCTGCGGGGAGGTTTTTCTGCGGCAGGGACTGGGAGACTAGTCAGGGTCGAGGGAAAGATGAACAGAGCAAAGTACAGAGAGATCCATGTTGAAAACCTGCTCCAGAGTGAAGGTTCAACTTTCAACAGGACAACGACCCTAAGCACACAGCCAAGACAACGCAGGAGTGGCTTCGGGACAAGTTTCTGAATGCTCAAGTGGCCCAGCCAGAGCCCGGACTTGAACCCGATCAAACATCTCTGGGGAGACGTAAAAATAGCTGTGCAGCGACGCTCCCCATCCAATCTGACAGAGCTTGAGAGGATCTGCATAGAACAATGAGAGAAACTCCCCAAATACAGGTATGCCAAGCTTGTAGCGTCATACCCAAGAAGACTTGGGTAATCACTGCCAAAGGTGCTTCAACAAAGTACTGAGGACTGAATGCTTATGTACATTTGATATTTATGTTTTTTTTTAATTTTTAATACATTTGCAAACATTTCTAAAAATCTGTTTTTGCTTTGTCATTATGGGGTATAGTGGGTAGATTGATGAGGGGGGGGAATTATGTAATCAATTTTAGAATAAGTCGAGGGGTCTGAATACTTTCAGAATGCACTGTATATTGAAATAGGTTTTAGGCTTCTCCTAATTCTGATTATCATGGCTGTTCGTGGTCGTTTGGGCTTCTTTAGTAGAATGGACTGATTGTAAGTCTCTGTGAATAAGAGCGTCTGTTAAATGACTTGAATGTAAAATGTAACCCAGGTAGGCAACACCAGTCTGCAATGATGTGATATTCAAAATGTAGCCCAGGTAGGCAACACCAGTCTGCAATGATGTGATATTCAAAATGTAGCCCAGGTAAGCAACACCAGTCTGCAATGATGTGATATTCAAAATGTAGCCCAGGTAGGCAACACCAGTCTGCAATGATGTGATATTCAAAATGTAACACAGGTAGGTAGAGCTAGTCTGCAATGATCGTGAGATGTGATATTCAAAATGTAGCCCAGGTAGGTAGAGCTAGTCGGCAATGATTGTGAGATGTGATATTCAAAATGTAGCCCAGGTAGGTAGAGCTAGTCTGCAATGATCGTGAGATGTGATATTCAAAATGTAGCCCAGGTAGGTAGAGCTAGTCTGCAATGATCGTGAGATGTGATATTCAAAATGTAGCCCAGGTAGGTAGAGCTAGTCTGCAATGATTGTGAGATGTTGTATTCAAAATGTAGCCCAGGTAGGTAGAGCTAGTCTGCAATGATCGTGAGATGTGATATTCAAAATGTAGCCCAGGTAGGTAGAGCTAGTCTACCCATGAGAAAAGCAGTTGTGATCCCCCTCCCTCCCCTTCAGTTGAACAGCATGATTAATGAGCACCTTCCACTGGTGTTTCTTCTAATTGCCAGCCCACTCTGCTCAACCAGCATAATGCATACACACACAATGGGAGTAGAGAGATGGAGAGAGGGAGGGAGAGATCGAGAGAGAGATAGAGAGAAAACAGAGGGAGAAAGACAGCGAGAGAGGCTCCTTTCAGCCAGGTGCTTTCCATTTCTCCACGCATTAATCATTCTTCTTTCAATAACCTGGGTACATCCCAAAAGGCACCCTGTTCCCTATGTAGTGCACTCCTTTTTAGCCCAGGCTGTTGTCAAAAGTAATGCACTATACAGGGAATAGGAGGCCCGTTCAGCCAGACAGCTGGTTTCATGGAGGATGCTCTGACTGCCACGGTTGCTTGACAACAGCACGTTGAACAACTTTTTTAATGTTATCTGTGAAACCCACCAGCACCAAGATGTCTGTAAACGTAGCTCCTCCTCCCGGGATGGAGGCGGGGTCTTTGACCTTCCACACAATCATTTAAGTCTTTTGTCTTGTCTTCAATGAATGGAGCATAGACTAGACTACTTACACTGAGGCTCATACATTACCATACATTCATATTATTCATGCTTTCTTATCAACGGGCAGGTAGGCTATTTAAGTAGGGGGATTATTTTTCTGGGACCTGTACCTATCTTTTAATATCAACAACCTTACGTTATTTTTAGTATTACACAGTTATTGATTACTGTATTGTTGGGTTTAGAGTTAGCAAAAAATTAATTTCACTGTACTTGTGCATGTGAAAACAATAAAACTTAAACGTTTTTAAAATGGGAACACACCTCACTAATCCTATCAGATCTACAAGCTCTAGGATCATTAAGCGAAGTCATTCACTAGGCCTATGTCAGCATGAAAATAAAGCTATTTTACATACTTGTCACATTTTCCTCGTCACTGCATCGTGATGAATCAGCAGTTTGTAATTAATTCAATAATAAGCCTTTATAATTGATGTAGAGCTGTTTCTGCTTAGTCTGGCTCAGCAAAGCAAACGCCTGGCTGACAATTACACCCCCCCATCTCAAATAAAACACTGTTTATATCATACAATAAGGAGGGGGGTAGTTTAAACTTATTTTAAAGTCATATCTTTAAATCTATTGGCTAAGGAGGTGACAAATCACACATGACATCCAAACTGAGAATATCATCGGGGACCAGTTGTGTGTTGGGGGTCTGTGTTGGGGTCCGGGGATTTAATGCACACATCAACATCAGCTGTGGTATTGAATTTCACAGTGATTTTGAAGCTCAGGCAAGAGAAGCAACAACACAGTCTATCTGTCTATTGATCTGTTGTAACACCAGCGTCGGCGTGGCAACCCTTACAAGTGGCCCCGGCAGACACTTACAATAACGCTTTAGTTAGATGGCATGTGATGTACTTCGCACAACCTCATTCAAATAGAATGTTTAAGCCAACTGACATTATGCCCAAGTGGAATGCAATGTAACTGACATTATGCCCAAGTGGAATGCAATGTAACTGACATTATGCCCAAGTGGAATGCAATGTAACTGACATTATGCCCAAGTGGAATGCAATGTAACTGACATTATGCCCAAGTGGAATGCAATGTAACTGACATTATGCCCGAGTGAAATGCAATGTAACTGACATTATGCCCAAGTGGAATGCAATGTAACTGACATTATGTCCAAGTGGAATGCAATGTAACTGACACTACATTATCATAAGAAGATTAGTGTCAGGCTCCCAGATACTATCAAGCCTTTCTAAATTGCATTTCAAATAATAAAATAAATAAATACAAATAATAAATCAAATAAATTGGCATCAACTTAATTCCAAACCAGGCTACATATTGATGCGAGGTGGGCAATCAAACAACCTGATTCTCTATTAGAAGAGTCTGTATAATTTATAACTATTAGCTAGAGTTCTTCAATACAAACATGTCAACCTCTGTCCACGGAGGGTGTCCTAAAAGATTAACCAAACTTGGCAGTCAATGTGTGTGTTGCTCTGATCTGCCTCAGCCTCTGGTCCCACTACAACAACTCCAACACAGCACCTGGCTCTCCTGATCGCTAACAGCTTGCATCACTCGTCTCCATGGAGAAACCGTACACAGAACCCTACAAAGCCCAGATAGTGTTTACGGTCACATTGATGTCTCCAACATATTGACTGGATGACTCATCCTCACAGTACATCACTTCTACTGTCCCTGTATTGATCTACTGCTCAGGTTGACTACTCTGACCTGACTGTCCCTGACTGCCTGTCCCCTGGGATTCTTACATCCACTGATCGACTGACTGACTGACTGACTGACTGACTGACTGACTGACTGGCTGGGACGGACGGATGAGTAGTCTGGCTCTGGCTGGCTTTTTCTTCTGCTGCTCACATTGTGCGAGGCTGAGGTGATTCAGGCTACAGGCTTAATACACATTTTAACTATTTTTTTTTGCTTTTAAAGTAACAATGACTTGGTGAATAAAGTGAGCACAAACTGTGCTTCTGCTTACTATTTGGGGCCTTGGCCAGGTTACTGTACAGTACTTTGTGACAAAGCTGTTGATGTAAAAAGGGCTTGATTCACTAACAACCACCTACCTTCCATTCTTTGATAGGGCGAATTTGACCCCCTCCTTTTGGAATGGCATCAGTCTCTGTTGTAGCTTGTCTGGGAGGACTGACAACTGACTGTCCCATCTCCTGTCAACATGGGAGTTCTGGGGATCACAATCCCTATCCTGGACCTCACTCATGGCCCGTCTTGACTTTTAGATGCCTTTGCAAAGAATGAAGAGAGAAAAACAACAGTAAGAAGAAAAACCAACCCTGGCTGACAATTAATCATCCAGACTGGCAATTAATCATCCAGACTGGCAATTAATCATCCAGACTGGCAATTAATCATCCAGACTGACAATTAATCATCCAGACTGGCAATTAATCATCCAGACTGGCAATTAATCATCCAGACTGGCAATTAATCATCCAGACTGACAATTAATCATCCAGACTGACAATTAATCATCCAGACTGACAATTAATCATCCAGACTGGCAATTAATCATCCAGACTGACAATTAATCATCCAGACTGACAATGAATCATCCGGACTGACAATTAATCACCCGGACTAACAATGAATCATCCAGACTGACAATGAATCATCCAGACTGACAATGAATCATCCAGACTGACAATGAATCATCCAGACTGACAATGAATCATCCGGACTGACAATTAATCACCCGGACTGACAATGAATCATCCAGACTGACAATGAATCATCCAGACTGACAATGAATCATCCAGACTGACAACGAATCATCCAGACTGACAACGAATCATCCGGACTGACAATGAATCATCCGGACTGACAATTAATCATCCAGACTGACAATGAATCATCCAGACTGACAATGAATCATCCAGACTGACAATGAATCATCCAGACTGGCTTTGGCATTTTGCAAAAAATTGAGGCACTACTCAAATTTGGCTCCATGCGGGTTCGATTCCCACGGGAGTCAGTATGAAAATGTATGCACCAACTAATGTAAGATTCTATGGATAAGAGCGTCTGCTAAATGACTAAAATGCATTCAGTGCTGTTTTACAGCTTGGTGGCACCATGTCTCAGCTCAACTGTCATCTCATAGCATGGATTTACCTGCGACAATATCAGGAACAGGCTGCTGAACTGCCACGAGATGACTGCTCCTCTGCTCTTATTGGTAAGGTGCTAAGAGACTGCTGGGTTACCCAGTTGAAGGATATCTGTTAAGGTAAGACAAAGAACGAGAAGACTATTGGTGCTAGGAAGAATAGGGATACAGGAGGATGGTTACAAAGGTACTCTGACAAATACGGTTACATTAACTTCCACGGTAACGTTAGCTAACTAGCTAGCTATGCACAGCAAATTCCCATCCACGTTTTTAGCTACAGCTCAACCCACTTCAAATGTACAAGAGATTATACATGCTAAGGCTTTGCACTTGTTAGTTTGAAAAAAAATACATTAGTAAGAGGATACAGACCACCAGTGCAGAAATGTTTTGATATAGATTTGCATGTGCAGTAGTTTCGCGGGAAACTTTGACAGCAGCTACGTAGTTTGCGTAGCGGATTCCATAGGAGTTGCGTTCAAGATAAGACGCCTGCAACTTTCTAGAATCTTGACTAAAAAGCTGTTTAAAAATATATATATAATTCCAACGATACTTTTCTAAGTGATTTCAAATTCATATAAACGTTTCTACCAGACTCAAAAGCATGCTCAATACATCTAATTTTAGTAGTACATGACCCCTACAGTAGAACGATCACTGGACGCTCATTCGGATTTGCTGGGCAGACTGTCAGTCCCGGTGCTTCCTGCTGTACTCTCCAATTTCCCGTTTCGTCTTGTGCTGAATGTTAGCCTCGGTCTGTTGCGGCTACACACTGATCTTTCCCTGGCCACACGCAGCTGTTTTTATAAATCATTCTGTTTTTGTCAACGTTTCTGGTAAGACAACATGTGTTTGTTTCTTCGCACACGTTCTTTGTGGGGATTAACGGTGAATTTGTGTAGTTAGGTTATCAAATGACCATTTTAGTGGCAAATTTAGCTAGCTTAGTTCGCTAACTAGCTAAGGTCGGAATAATTTGTCGAGCTGAAGGGCTACGTTAGCTAACTAGCTTGTTGGCTAGCTAGCTAAACTCAAACGAATTCAAAGATCAACTTGGCACAGGTAAGAGTTGCGTTTAGATGGCTTGATTTTAATACAAACAAGTCATTGGTAACGAGCTAGTTAGCTAAACTAGGTATCATTTATCGTGGTTGGCTAACGTACCTAGCTTCCCCCGAAGCGCCGCAAGCAAGGCCTGCTCGTTTGCCTCATCAACAACTAGCTAGCTTTGCAAACTCGCTGTTGGCTAGTTAACAATAGTAACTAGCTAGTTAGTTATGCATTTTAGACATGCAGGAATGATACCTCTGTACAAACTAAATATACATGTTTGAAATAACACTGTTCTAGTTAGCTCTAGTTGGTAGAACTAAGGAACACTAACGTTATACCCTGCAGTTCGTGCCTTCCGAAGTAACTTTGTTTTCGCGTTAACTGTCCGCTAATGGCAATGGTTCACGTTCACCAGCCTGTATATGTCAGTGTGAGAATAAATAACATGCTAAAATGGTGGAGAGAACAACGTTACTCCCCAGTCCGAGGTACCTGTTGAGAAAATCCACAAGAGGTGTCCGTTCACAATACACAAACAAAACACTCCATCACATAGTCCTCGAGCTCTGGTGCAGTTCATAATTGGAGCGTGGACAACATCTTATTTCAAGGCATGTCATGACGCTAAAGCCCCACTAACTAGTTGGGCTAATTGTGTTTGACATATTCTGCATGACACTTCTCTTCATGTATCATGTTCAGCTGTCCTCATATCGCTTGCTATTCCTCTTGTCAGAGGGATGGAGTGCTGAAAGAACGGTCACTGACAGGGCTTGTCTTCAGACTTTCATTCTAAAGTAGGGAATGTATTAATGTTCAATCACTATCATGCCACCAATAACGTGTAATTTGATTGCCAATATGCTGGGATCTCTCTATGCAGGCATACCTGGGCTCCCGAGTGGTGCAGCAGTCTAAGGCACTGCATCTCAGTGCTTGAGGCGTCACTACAGACACCCTGGGTCGAATCCAGGCTGTATCACAACCGGCTGGAGTCCCATAGGGCGGCCAGTGTAGGCCATCATTAAAAATAATTTGTTCTTAACTGACTTTCCTAGCTAAATAGAGGTAAAAACATAGACGTACTTACAGTAATTATGGTGCCTACCATTGGCTTGGCTGGTGTGATGAAGTGTTTTTTATTATACTAAAGTAAATGGGTGACATGTCAGCTCAGTGTCCTTCCTACCGCTTCTATAATGAGGATGCAGAGTCTACTACAGGAGTGTTTCCCTGCTGTCTGTTCAACCCAAGGGATGCTCATTAGGATAGTATTATGCTATTGCCATAAATGGAGAACTCGGTGGGGAAATATAGCCTAACTAAGCACATCCGTCACTTCTCACAGCAAATTAAAACGCAACGCCTAATAGGCTAATGTATGAAGCGTTGCCGAGACACCGCAGTTTTGTTGAAATAGTGGTCCCTTTTTTGTCTGGCTTTGGAGTTTGTTAATCAAAGAGGGAAGGCTCCAGTTAGCTGATAGCTAGATGCAGAACCCCACTGTGGGCTTGTTTGATGAGTAGTTCTATTGTTTTAGGACTATAGGACTATAGCTGGGTTTGAGAGTGACTTATGCTAGGCTACAGTTTTATACATGTCACTGCCGTATTGTATTTAATGTCTAGTTAGAAAGTCAAGGAGGCACACTTGCCTGAGTTATGAACTATCTATCCTGGTTGTCTAGTGCTGCCATTAATAATTCTGTGCCGAGGCTCACCGATTTGGCTTTCATTGCTGGAGGCTCTGCCGTTAGGAGTGCAGTGACACAACTCTTGATTTATGTCCAAATTAGGGGTGTAAATTGAGAATATTGAATAGTCTGATGCTGTGTAATTTCTTCTTTAATTACTCAGGTGTGTGTCTGTGCATTTGTGTGTGGTGGGGGGAGGGAAATCATGATGAATTTGTATGCTTAAATGCTTTATGTTCTTATCCAACTTCCTCCTCGTGATATAGTCAGACAGACGTCAGTAACGTAGGTAGGCCCATCCGGTTTCACAGCTTGACACAGTGAACATTGCAACATGATTGATTCCTCTTTGTTTATCGATTGTGTGCATCAAAGGAGACTACTGGCAGTTTGCGAGGCTGTTGGGTTTATGAGATTCAGTGACCGTGTTGGTGGCGTAGCTACTTCAGTTGGTGGACTTGTAACTGTAGTGAAAAATGTGATCAGATCAGTTGTCACCAGCGTCTGTTGCTAAGGGACAGGGAGAGCTTTCCTCCTACCCTGACAGCATCTATTATTTACTTCAGTTTTTAAGGGATTGGAACAAATAACACCTGATTTCCCCTATATTCCCCTACGTTTTATGATCACTCTGAACGTCTCCATTAATTAGTAGCACTGTAACATACTACAATTGACTTGAGCATATTTTCTGTGGTTAGTTGTAGAGCTGGGCGGTACACCGTATTTTACGATATACTGGTATTGATGCATGGACCGGTTTGGGTTTTTACTTTACCTTCTATAACGGTATTTAAAATGTTTGGTTTGTTAAATGTGATACACCGTGTGTATAGTCGTCTCTCTCTGCTCTCCAACTATCCATTCTGCTTTCCACACAGACCTAGCCCCATCTAGCCCCATTTGTTGTTGTTTGACCACGAGACACTTGCGTTCAGTTTGCATGGTCAATGTAGCACATGCAAAAATGTTAATGACAACGATGCTGTTTTCATTTAGCTTCTTAATGTAAATCCCCTAGCGTTCTAAAATTACACTATTAGCTTGTGTTTCTTACATCTGCCAACCGCTAGTTTGTCTTGGCAAGTTTGGCCTAAATCTTGTTTGCCGCTCATCGCTAGTTAGCTGGCTAGCTAGCTAACTAGTTAAAATCCAAATCACAGTGTATTTGGTCACATACACATGGTTAGCGGATGTTAATGGTCACATACACATGGTTAGAGGATGTTAATGGTCACATACACATGCTTAGAGGATGTTAATGGTCACATACACATGGTTAGAGGATGTTAATGGTCACATACACATGGTTAGAGGATGTTATTGGTCACATACACATGGTTAGAGGATGTTAATGGTCACATACACATGGTTAGAGGATGTTAATGGTCACATACACATGGTTAGAGGATGTTATTGGTCACATACACATGGTTAGAGGATGTTAATGGTCACATACACATGGTGAGCAGATGTTAATGGTCACACACATGGTTAGCAGATGTTATTGGTCACATACACATGGTTAGCAGATGTTATTGGTCACATACACATGGTTAGCAGATGTTAATGGTCACATACACATGGTTAGAGGATGTTAATGGTCACATACACATGGTTAGAGGATGTTAATGGTCACATACACATGCTTAGAGGATGTTAATGGTCACATACACATGCTTAGAGGATGTTAATGGTCACATACACATGGTTAGAGGATGTTAATGGTCACATACACATGGTTAGAGGATGTTATTGGTCACATACACATGGTTAGAGGATGTTAATGGTCACATACACATGGTTAGAGGAGTAGAGTAGAGTAATCTAACAATTCCCCAACAACTACCTAATACACACACAAGTGAAGGGATGGAATAAGAATATGTACATATAAATATATGGATGATTGATGGCCGAGCGGTATAGGCGAGATGCAATAGGTGGTATAAAATACAGTATATACATATGAGATGAGTAATGTAAGATATGTAGACATTATTTAAAGTGACTTGTGATCCATTTATTAAAGTGGCCAATGATTTGATTCCGTATATAGTAGAGGTCGACCGATTGTGATTTTTCAATACCGATTATTGGAGGACCCCAAAAAAAAGCAGATACCGATTTTCTTTAAAAAACGTTTTATATATATGTAATAATGACAAGTACAACAATACTGAATGAACACTTATTTTAACTTAATTAATACGTCAATAAAATCTATTTATTCTCAAATAAATAATGAAACGTGTTCAATTTGGTTTAAATAATGCAAAAACAAAGTGTTGAAGAAAGTAAAGGTGCAATATGTGCCATGTGAGAAAGCTAACGTTTCAGTTCCTTGCTCAGAACATGAGAACAGCTAGTCGTTCCTTTTAACATGAGTCTTCAATATTCCCAGGTAAGAAGTTTTAGGTTGTGGTTATTATAGGACTATTTCTCTCTCTACCATTTGTATTTCATATACTTTTGACTATTGGATGTTCTAATGGGTACTTTAGTAATGCCAGTCTAATCTCGGGAGTTGAAAGGCTTGAAGTCATAAACAGCTCAATGCTTGAAGCAAAGCGAAGAGCTGCTGGCAAATGCACGAAAGTGCTGTTTGAATGAACGCTTACGAGCCTGCTGCTGCCTACCACCGCTCAGACTGCTCTATCAAATCATAGACTTAATTATAATATAACACACAGAAATACGAGCCTTAGGTCATTAATATGGTCAAATCCGGAAACTATAATTTCGAAAACAAGACGTTTATTCTTTCAGTGAAATACGGAACCGTTCCGTTCTAACGGATGGCATCCATAAGTCTAAATATTCCTGTTACGTTGTAACAACCTTCAATGTTATGTCATAATGTTATGTCATAATTACATAAAATTCTGACAAATTGGTTCGCAACGAGCCAGGCAGCCCAAACTGTTGCATATACCCTGACTGCGTGCAATGAACGCAAGAGAAGTGACACAATTTCACCTGGTTAATATTGCCTGCTAACCTGGATTTCTTTTAGCTAAATATGCAGGTTTAAAAAATATATATACTTGTGTTTTGATTTTAAGAAAGGCATTGATGTTTATGGTTAAGTACACATTGGAGCAACGACAGTCGTTGATAGGTTTAATGCTAGCTAGCAACTTACCTTTGCTTACTGCATTCGCGTAACAGGCAGACTCCTCGTGAGGCAGGTGGTTAGAGCGTTGGACCAGTTAACTGTAATGTTGCAAGATTGGATTCCCGAGCTGACAAGGTAAAAATCTGTCATTCTGCCTCGTTCCTAGGCCGTCATTGAAAATAAGAATGTTCTTAACTGACTTGCCTGGTTAAATAAAGATTAAATAAAGGTGTAAAAAAATATAGATATAAAAAAAATCGGCGCCCAAAAATACTGATTTCCGATTGCTATGAAAACTTGAAATCGGCCCTAATTAATCGGCCATTCCGATTTAATCGGTCGACCTCTAGTTTAGACCTAAATCAGCATGTTTGTGCAACAGTGTCTTCTAAATCAAAGGGGAATACGCAAAGCACGAATATGTTCGCTACATGAAGTAGCTAAGAGAACATTCAATGTAGCCAAAGGTTATAGAGTCCCCTTGGAAACGCTTAACTATTTTGGTTCCTACCTTGTCACAATAACTCCTTCCTGGCATTTTCACTCGTTGTCATGTCAAACAACACTGTATTCCAAGTGCCCACTATTATATTCTAACTATAGAATTAGAATAGTCATTCTATTTTCATGATTCCAACAGGTCACAAGTGTTTTACTCTAAAGTCAAAGTCAAGTCAAATTCCAATTGCAACGTTTGGTTCAAAATAAGGCCTGTATTGTTTGTCCACATCATGCAGCCATGTGTGGCAGTGTGGAAATGATCTCAAATGAGTGCAGGAACTTATGAAAATGCTGAAAATGATTTTTGTTTGAATTTGAACAATGAGAATGGAGAAAGACCCATTTTGAAATCACATAGTATCAATGTGTTGCCACCCTAGGATCACTCACTACTCATAAAGAACATGTATGACTTTTTTATTATTCAAAAACCTAAAATAGTGGCAAATACCATCCATTTTTTGTTTTATGCAGTAATATGATATTTGGGCCATATTGCCCGGCACTAGTTGGTTGGAGCAGTCTTGTGCTTTGTCTCCGTCTGGTTGAAATATACCCAACTGTAATGAGCAAGGTACACTTTGAACAGCTTGTCCTCTCATTGGACATCCATCCCCTCCCATGGTGTGTCCTGTTCTCTCATTGGCCATCCATCCCATGGAGCGTGGTTTGTTCTGTTCTCTCATTGCTGTATATGGGGAGACAGATGCCCATCCTGTCTCTCTTGTCTGTCTCTCTCCTCTCTGTCCCCCTACTCTCTCTCTCTCCTCTCTGTCCCCCTACTCTCTCTCTCTTTCCTCTCTGTCCCCCTACTCTCTCTCTCTTTCCTCTCTCTCTCTCCTCTCTGTCCCCCCACTCTCTCCTCTCTGTCCCCCTACTCCCTACTCTCTCTCTCGCTCTTTCCTCTCTGTCTCTCTCTTTCCTCTGTCTCTCTCCTCTCCTCCCCTCTGAGGAGGGAGCTCCTGTTTTCCTTTGTCCCTCGCCTCCCTCCTCTGGTGTAAGCGCATGGCAGGGCAGCAGAATCGGTAATGAAGAAAGTGCCCAATTTAGCCTCCTCAGCCGCGCGCTCCTCTGAGATGTGCTTCCTGCCTGCCTCTCTGCCTGGGTGCAGCGAGGCGGGATGCTGTGAGTGGCTGAGCTAGAGCTGACATCACAGGGGCCAGCTGTTGATTTGGTGCTGTCTCTGAGGCTGGGGCGAGTCACTGACTCTGTCAGGCGCCTACTGAGGGGCTCTGGCAGGTAGACACACACACACACCCGAACCCACGACGATAGAAGGCTGTGTGAGACTGCTGCAGGGAGCGAGTCGCTCCGAGCAGCTACGTCCTCCTCAACCAATGCTGCCTTGGGTACTACGGACTCCTCCAAAAGCTTGCAATGAACATAAGGAGGGCTACTATGTGGCAGGTAGGTCTTGGTTTCTGTCCTTACCAAATATTTTGTATTTGGTGAAGGAAGGAGCACATTGGAAAATCAGGAGTAATGGTTTAAGTGCCAGATAATAGCTACTAAGGCTTTTGGTAGACTTTTCAGACTTGAATAATTCAGACATTGTGCTGGGTTCGCAATCATCTGTCTGTCACTATCTAAGACCTTGAGCTTCATTTTTGAAAGCTGTGATTTATTGTTGAGGTTCAGTTTTGGTGGCTATGTTTTCAATATGATCCTATTGAGACGCAGTTAAACATCACAGCAGTCTTCTACAATATGATCCTATTGAGACGCAGTTAAACATCACAGCAGTCTTCTACAATATGATCTAAGCTACAGTTGTGAATTTCTTTAACCATTTAAGCCACAGGGTTTATCTGATGACGATAAGGGCTCGGTTTCCAAAGGATGCACAGCAAGGCTGCTTTCAGTGAACAGGGGATCTGTAGACTGTGTTCAGTGTGTTGGGGATCTGTAGACTGTGTTCAGTGTGTTGGGGATCTGTAGACTGTTCAGTGAACAGGGGATCTGTAGACTGTGTTCAGTGAACAGGGGATCTGTAGACTGTGTTCAGTGAACAGGGGATCTGTAGACTGTGTTCAGTGAACAGGGGATCTGTAGACTGTGTTCAGTGAACAGGGGATCTGTAGACTGTGTTCAGTGAACAGGGGATCTGTAGACTGTGTTCAGTGAACAGGGGATCTGTAGACTGTGTTCAGTGAACAGGGGATCTGTAGACTGTGTTGGGGATCTGTAGACTGTGTTGGGGATCTGTAGACTGTGTTGGGGATCTGTAGACTGTGTTGGGGATCTGTAGACTGTGTTCAGTGAACAGGGGATCTGTAGACTGTGTTCAGTGTGTTGGGGATCTATAGACTGTGTTGACTGTGTTCAGTGTGTTGGGGAACAGGGGATCTGTAGACTGTGTTCAGTGTGTTGGGGATCTGTAGACTGTGTTCAGTGAATCCCCAATATGAATTTAGCAGCAACGCACCTACACTGCTAAATCGTGGCCTTCACTACAAATAAAAATATATATATATATATATACTTTTCGGGATAGGAAAACGTTTCCCGTTTAAACCTAAACAACTAAAACCAGATATAAAGTATGTAGAAAATATAATGGAGCAATAAATGTATCAATAAGATCATCTTTGAGAACTAACAATCAGGGAGAATCTAAAATTCCCCAAATGTCTTCACACTGCCACCGCTGCTGAAAAAAATCCTAGGGGAAACACTGCAATGTGTTGGTGAACAGGGGCTGTGTTCTGATTACCGTTGTGTCTTGGCGTGGCTTTCTTTCATCAGCGCACTAATGACCATATATATAAGCCATTAAGAGGCTTGTGTTGCGTTGTCTCTGCACAGCTTGCATTTCTGCTCCTCTGTATATTGTTTCTGCAGGTGTTTCTGTTATTACAAATGGGTTTTTAATGACTGACTCCACTAGTGTGATGTACAGAGCCTTCAGAAAGTATTCATACCCCTTGACTTATTCCACATTTTGTTCCAGACGGAATTCAAAATGGATAAAATATAATTTATCTCACCCATCTACACTATACCCCCATAATGACAATGAAAATATGTTTTTAGGAATGTTAGTTAATTTATTGTAAATAAAATACTGAAATATGTAAGTATTCACACACCCAGAGTCATTACTTTGTAGAAGTACCTTTTGGTAGCGATTACGGCTGTGTGTCTTTCTGTGTAAGTCTCCAAGAGCTTTCCACACCTGGTTTGTGCAACATTTGCCCATTTATATAAATAGATATATTTTCATAATTCTTCAAGCTCTGTCAAATTAGTTGTTTGTCATTGCTAGACAACCATTTTCAGGTCTTGCCATAGATTTGAGTCAACTTGTTTTAGGTTATTGTCCTGCTGAAAGGTGAATTAATCTCCACTGAGAGAAACCAGACTAAACCAGGTTTTCCTCTAGGATTTTTCCTGTGCTTAGCTCTTTAAAAAAAAATCCTAAATAACTCCCCAGTCCTTAACGATTACAAGCAAACCCATAACATGATGCAGCCACCACTATTTGCCCTAAACATAACACTTTGTATTCAGGACAAACAGTTAATTGCTTTGTCTATTTTTTTTGCAGTACTATTTTACTGCGTTGTTGCAAATAGGATGCATGTTTAGTATTTGTTTTTCACTCTGTCATTTAGGTTAGTATTGTAGAGTAACTATAATGTTGTTGATCCATCCTCAGTTTTCTCCTGTCACAGCCATTAAACTCTGTACCTGTTTTAAAGTAGCCATTGTCCTCATGGTGAAAACCCAGAGCGGTGTCCTTCCTCTCCGGCAATTGGCTTAGGAAGGACGCCTGTGTCTTTGTCGAGACGGGGTGTGTTGATACATCATCCAAAGTGTAATTAGTAACTTCAACGTGCTCAAAGGGATATGCAATGTCTGCTTTTATTTGCCCTGGTTTGAGAGGCATTGGAAAATCTCCTTGGTTTTTGTGGTTGAATCTGTGTTTGAAATTCACTGTTCGACTGAGGGACCTTACAATTATTGGTATGTGTGGGGTACAGAGAGGAGACGGTCATTCAAAAAATCACGTTAAACACTTATTTCACTCACAGTGAGTCCATGCAACTTATGTGACTTGTTAAGCACATTTACCTGTAATTGAGGCTGAGTGACGAAATGAATACCTTTTAGTCTACTCTTTATACCCCCGAGGGCTTAAGTCTCAATGATCATCAGCTCTCTCTAATCAATAACTCTCCTTATTATCAGACGTGGCTTTGACCCGGGGTACGGGCTTATTTACCCTGTTCAACACACTGATTATCAATGTCTTTTATTAGGCTTAAAGTAAACAGTATTACTATTCCTGGGAAGTGATGGTTGGTTGCCCAATGCATTAGATCTTTCTATGCTTTTTCCTCTGTTGTTTTCTGTGTGACTGTAGAGCTGGAGAAGACCGCCTCATGGATGTGTCTGTCTGTTGGCTACACAGTATGTTGGATGGATGGATGGAGGGATGGAGGGAGGGATGGATGGATGGATGGAGGGATGGATGGATGGAGGGATGGAGGGCTGGATGGATGGATGGATGGCTGGATGGATGGCTTTGGCTGCTTTTCTCTGCTCTTGTATTGTTCCATCCTCCTACACACAGTCTGGGAGGGAGAGTCTCTCCCCTCGCTTGCTCCCCCCTGCTTTCCCCCCAGCACTTGGGCGGGGTACCGCCCAAGCCTAGTGTGTACCGCCCTGTCTGTGCGTGCAATCAGAATGGCCTCTTGTGCATTCCACAGGAGCAATTTCCTATTCGCTGTGCTAACATAATTGTCATTGAGTGGTCCATTTACAGCCGGCATATGATTAGTTAGCTCCCATTCCCCTGTCTGGCAGAGTGGCTGTGCCCTTTTGACCTCATTGTGGGTTTTTGAGAACACATTTTCATGGGCAGAAAAGTGTAGCGTGGAAAAAGGCTTAGGCACTTATTCACCACTTCTACAGGCAGGCAGTATGGGTGTGTTTGTACCGTGGGGAATGGAGATAAAGGGACTGTGAAGAGGCTCTTTACGGTTCAACCACTCAGATCAACTCAGAGTCTCAGAGTCTGTTGTCAAATACAGAGGAGCTGCTCAGTAACAGGAGACCCAGAGGATTCTACTGGGCTGTGTGTGTGTGTTTCCTTGGGTACGTGAAGACTTCTGGTCTGTTTGCCTGCCAGTGTTTATTCGTGTGTGTGTGTGTCACACTGCGTTCCATCTGCATGCATTAAGCCCCCCTGTCCCTGACACCAACTCCCCCGTGTGTCACACAGACTGTCCCTGACACAGAACTGACACTGACATTGATCTCCTGAACTCAGCGGCTAGCTCAGCCCTGCTGTTCCTCCCTGTCTGTGCAGCACAGCTCTGACTCCTAATGCAGCTTGTGTCTGGGGCCAGAATCTCTCTTGCTGTCTGTCTGGTTGGTTGAGTTTTACTGGTGTCACCAGCTAGTAGGGCTGACTGTAGTCTGTAGTCATGTGAAGTTCCACACCTCTTTGTGTTGCTGCTGACTGCCAGACTGGAGGTTACCTTTGGTCTAGTAGTGTCTGCAGTTTACTGTCAAACCAGGATCTGCATACACAGCAAGGTATGATGAGGTAGGGTGGGGTAGGGTGGGGTGGGGTATGGTGCGGTATGGTATGGTGAGGTGAAAAAGGATTAATAAGTGAGCAGGAATCCACCACTTATCTGGCAGCATGCATGGGTCTGCTTCCCACTGGCCCGACGGGACTGTGTGGAGACGAGACTGTGTGGAGACGGGACTGCCTACTGGTTGCCAGAGAGAGCTACTGTGCGCTCTGCCCGGTAGATGGCACTGGGCTCTGGGACTAGGAGGAGACGGGACTGCCTACTGGTTTCCAGAGAGAGCCAGAGAGAGCTTACTGTGGCGGGCGCTCTGCCCGGTAGATGGCACTGGGCTCTGGGACTAGGAGGAGACGGGACTGCCTACTTGTTGCCAGAGAGAGCTACTGTGGCGGGCGCTCTGCCCGATAGATGGCTCTGGGACTAGGAGGAGACGGGACTGTGTGGAGACAGGACTGCCTACTGGTTGCCAGAGAGAGCTACTGTGGCGGGCGCTCTGCCCGGTAGATGGCACTGGGCTCTGGGACTAGGAGGAGACGGGACTGTGTGGAGACAGGACTGCCTACTGGTTGCCAGAGAGAGCTACTGTGGCGGGCGCTCTGCCCGGTAGATGGCACTGGGCTCTGGGACTAGGAGGAAGGTTGGAGTGGAAGAACATGGGGGAAGATGTAGAGCCCTTCTGACTGAAGATGGAGAATCTGTTACAGCCCTTCTGACTGAAGATGGAGAATCTGTTACAGCCCTTCTGACTGAAGATGGGGAATCTGTTACAGCCCTTCTGACTGAAGATGGAGAATCTGTTACAGCCCTTCTGACTGAAGATGTAGAATCTGTTACAGCCCTTCTGACTGAAGATGGAGAATCTGTTACAGCCCGTCTGACTGAAGATTGAGAATCTGTTACAGCCCTTCTGACTGAAGATGGAGAATCTGTTACAGCCCTTCTGACTGAAGATGGAGAATCTGTTACAGCCCGTCTGTTACCTTCTATGTGAAGCGTCCATGTGGGAAATGACATGTCTGTCAGTGTCCTCTCCAAAGTTGGTATTCTAAATATCAGGGTTTTGATAGTGTTATCTTCTGTTTTTCACGGCTGTTATTCCTGAATATGTAAAGCTGCTCTGTTTTACATAACTGGCACGACAGAGTGGGTTTAACACGACCCTCCATGCACCCAATGGCTCTGATGGATGAAACCTGTTTTATACATAGGCATGCACAGCCACAATATCGCTTTCTGTCTCTTTCTCTCTCTCTCTCTCTCCCCATTTTTCTCTCTCCCACTCACACACGTGATATCCCCTGGACTCTGTCTGTCCATGTCAGCCCTGTCACTGTCAGCGACCTATAACCCCGTTCCATCAGTGTTCTCTAAGGGTCCTGACCCCCCTGACCTCTTTCTTTTCTCCCTGTGACAGGTCTGTGATGGCCATGAGCAGCTTGGAGGGCAGTGCCACCGAGGCCATTCAGATCTGGACACCAGAGACTCCGAGCTGGTGCTAAGGACATGGGACTCTCCCTCAGAGTTAGCGACAGGCCCAGCAGCACGAGACGTTACAGTGACAAACCAGCGGTGGCGCAGGACTGCTGCCCTCAGAGCCTTCTCACCCCCTGCAGGACGTCACCACCACAGGCCCAGCAGCTCCCAGTAAGTAGCTACCCTCAGAGCCTTCTCACCCCCTGCAGGACGTCATCACCACAGGCCCAGCAGCTCCCAGTAAGTAGCTACCCTCAGAGCCTTCTCACCCCCTGCAGGACGTCACCACCACAGGCCCAGCAGCTCCCAGTAAGTAGCTACCCTCAGAGCCTTCTCACCCCCTGCAGGACGTCACCACCACAGGCCCAGCAGCTCCCAGTAAGTAGCTACCCTCAGAGCCTTCTCACCCCCTGCAGGACGTCACCACCACAGGCCCAGCAGCTCCCAGTAAGTAGCTACCCTCAGAGCCTTCTCACCCCCTGCAGGACGTCACCACCACAGGCCCAGCAGCTCCCAGTAAGTAGCTACCCGTAAGGTGCATAGGCCATTGGGGGGCCGGGGGGAAATTAAAAACAGCGTTGACATCACTCCAGTCGAGAGACTGACAGATATTACAAATCAGCAATGCTGTACTTGAGTAGAAAAGATTCCATTTGTGTGCTGGAATAACTTAATAGATGTGGACCAGCCTGGTGTTTTTAGTTATTTCTCTTCAAGATGACCATTTTTGATCTGCCTCTCAGACAGTAAAATAACTAAAATAGCACTGCACACTGCAGAACAAAAGAACAACATACATTTAGTTATTGAAGAGCGTGTTTAAATATGGGTGTGAGAGGAGCAGGTTTGAGTACATGTAATCTGATTTACAAGTTTTTTTTAATCAATTACAATACCAGCTAAAATATTGTAATCAGATTACATACTTTTGAAAAACTAGATTACTTTAAAATTCAGAACGGGTGTTTGTGAGAGAAAGAAATGCATTTAGACACCTTTCGGTTTCTCAGTGACATTCAATTCACCATTGAAAAAAGGTGTTTCAGTTTGTTTCACCTGAGAGAGTCTGATCACCAGTCAGAGACCACTATGATGACACACCAGTTGATGACCACTAATCAGAGACCACTATGATGACACACCAGATGATGACCAATCAGAGACCACTATGATGACACACCAGATGTGTTTGATGGATCCTTTTCTAAAAGCCGGTGTGATGCGTTTTACATCATTCCTGCTATTTTTCTGTATTTTGGAACTTCTGTATCTTGAAATTGTATTGCTTATATACAAAACATTTTGTCAACAATGGACAAATGAAACAAATGAAGGGGAAGTAATCCAAAAGTAACAGAAAATAATCCGATTACGTTACGGAGTTTGGGTAATCCAAAACCTACGTTACTGATTACAATTGTGGACAGGTAAGGTGCCGTTTTCAAGGGATTGTTAAATATATGAACTATTTGGTTGTAATATCAGCACCTCTTAAAGAGCAGAGTCAGAACAGCACATCCCATTATTCCATGTTTATCTCTATCAGAGTTCTACAGCAAGGAACTGCATGCTTTTCATCAGTAAACATCAACTGGTCATTTAACTCACAATCGCTCAATATTGGCCACCATTAATTGGATTTGAGTGATCTAAAATAAGTGAAATTTACAGTGGGGCAAAAAAGTATTTAGTCAGCCACCAATTGTGCAAGTTCTCCCACTTAAAAAGATGAGAGAGGCCTGTAATGTTCATCATAGGTACACTTCAACTATGACAGACAAAATGAGAAGAAAAAAAATCCAGAAAATCACATTGTAGGATTTTTAATGAATTTATTTGCAAATTATGGTGGAAAATAAGTATTTGGTCATCTACAAACAAGCAATATTTCTGGCTCTCACAGACCTGTAACTTCTTCTTTAAGAGGCTCCTCTGTCCTCCACTCGTTACCTGTATTAATGGCACCTGTTTGAACTTGCTATCAGTATAAAAGACACCTGTCCACAACCTCAAACAGTCACACTCCAAACTCCACTATGGCCAAGACCAAAGAGCTGTCAAAGGACACCAGAAACAAAATTGTAGACCTGCACCAGGCTGGGAAGACTGAATCTGCAATAGGTAAGCAGCTTGGTTTGAAGAAATCAACTGTGGGAGCAATTATTAGGAAATGGAAGACATACAAGACCACTGATAATCTCCCTCGATCTGGGGCTCCACGCAAGATCTCACCCCGTGGTGTCAAAATGATCACAAGAACGGTGAGCAAAAATCCCAGAACCACACGGCGGGACCTACTGAATGACCTGTAGAGAGCTGGGACCAAAGTAACAAAGCCTACCATCAGTAACACACTACGCCACCAGGGACTCAAATCCTGCAGTGCCAGACGTACTGGCTTAAGCAGGGGGACACATGTCCAGGCCCGTCTGAAGTTTGCTAGAGAGCATTTGGATGATCCAGAAGAAGATTGGGAGAATGTCATATGATCAGATGAAACCAAAATATAACTTTTTGGTAAAAACTCAACTCGTCGTGTTTGGAGGACAACGAATGCTGAGTTGCATCCAAAGAACACCATACCTACTGTGAAGCATGGGGGTGGAAAGATCAAGCTTTGGGGCTGTTTTTCTGCAAAGGGACCAGGACGACTGATCCGTGGAAAGGAAAGAATGAATGGGGCCATGTATCGTGAGATTTTGAGTGAAAACCTCCTTCCATCAGCAAGGGCATTGAAGATGAAACGTGGATGGGTCTTTCAGCATGACAATGATCCCAAACACACCGCCCGGACAACGGAGTGGCTTCGTAAGAAGCATTTCAAGGTCCTGGAGTGGCCTAGCCAGTCTCCAGATCTCAACCCCATAGAAAATCTTTGTAGGGAGTTGAAAGTCCGTGTTGCCCAGCAAACTTTTGTTATTGACCAAATACTTATTTTCCACCATAATTTGCAAATAAATTCATTAAAAAAATCCCACAATGTGATTTTCTGGAGAAAAAAAATTCTCATTTTGTCTGTCATAGTTGAAGTGTACCTATGATGAAAATTACAGGCCTCATCTTTTTAAGTGGGAGAACTTGCACAATTGGTGGCTGACTAAACTTTTTTGCCCCACTGTACTTGCCTAATACGAGTGGTTTTAGGTTCATTTCCCATCCTTTGTGGGCTCTGCCTGTCAAGCAGCAGAAAGGCGAATTCGCCGATGTACTGTTATCTGATATTTACTTTTCTAGCTACCTGATGATAATGTTTACATCGCTAGCTACCTGATGATAATGTTTACAGCGCTAGCTACCTGATGATAATGTTTACATCGCTAGCTACCTGATGATAATGTTTACATCGCTAGCTACCTGATGATAATGTTTACAGCGCTAGCTACCTGATGATAATGTTTACATTGCTAGCTACCGGTAGACCTAATGTCGTTTTTCTCCCACCAACCCAGGTCTATCTAGTGAAGTTGGCTAACACTATCTATCCCCTTTCAACATTGTTAATAAGGGTTTAATCAGGATTGCTGCTGATAGACGACATTGACTGAGGGACCACGTCAAATTGGCTAGTTGCCTAACAACAAATGACGTCTATGGCGAGTTAACAAGTTACCATTCAGGGGATAAACTAGATGGCTGTATTGGAATATCTATAGTAGGGTTGGGCGGTTTCCAGATTGTCATCCTCATACCGTTCTTCTCTCACACCGGGATTCAGGGTACTACTGGCTTAGTACACAAAAATGCAAAGAAGCCCATTGGGCGTCTATTAGCAGAATAACAACAAAATTAGCACAAGTAACAGCAAAATATTGCTAGCAAAATATGCTAACGAGTGCAAACGAAAATAAACTAATTGCGAAGGCAGGCAATGCAGCTCATAAAGTTATACATGTGGAGGTAGGAGCTACCGAAATGATATGTTTGAGTTTAGACATTTTACAAGCGAATGTGAGCGAGAGACACAAAGTTTTGACGGCATGCTTGTCTGAAGGACACGGTCTGTGTGGCGTCGCTAGGGCAACGGGCCCGCGCTGTTCTGAGGAGATGTGGAGAAGCAGACGGCCCAGAACGGAGAGGAAGAAATCAAGCTGCAGTGGCAGCTGTACAGATAACTCATTCAACGGGCTTTGACACCTCAAACACAGCAGAAAGCTCACACAATATGATGCACCGTGACGTTATTCATTCAGCCACGTACTTAGATAACGAGCAAGTTAATCTTAGGTGTCGCCCTAATGCAGAAAGATAACACTTCCTGTGTTTTGTAAATGTAGATCTACAATACTTCTTATTGTAATGTCTGCTCGGCATCAGACTGATTTCGTTCTTCAGTTGCACTTCTTCACTCAGAATGGCCGTTTGTGAATTCTCATCTATCAGCAGTTTGTGCTTTGACTGATGTGAGGCTACTGTTCTCCAGTACTTTTCTCTGGGTAGCCAGCCTACTGCTCTCCAGTACTTTTCTCTGGGTAGCCAGCCTACTGTTCTCCAGTACTTTTCTCTGGGTAGCCAGCCTACTGTTCTCCAGTACTTTTCTCTGGGTAGCCAGCCTACTGTTATCCAGTACTTTTCTCTGGGTAGCCAGCCTACTGCTCTCCAGTACTTTTCTCTGGGTAGCCAGCCTACTGCTCTCCAGTACTTTTCTCTGGGTAGCCAGCCTACTGCTCTCAAGTACTTTTCTCTGGGTAGCCAGCCTACTGCTCTCCAGTACTTTTCTCTGGGTAGCCAGCCTACTGCTCTCCAGTACTTTTCTCTGGGTAGCCAGCCTACTGCTCTCCAGTACTTTTCTCTGGGTAGCCAGCCTACTGTTATCCAGTACTTTTCCCTGGGTAGCCAGCCTACTGCTCTCCAGTACTTTTCTCTGGGTAGCCAGCCTACTGCTCTCCAGTACTTTTCTCTGGGTAGCCAGCCTACTGCTCTCCAGTACTTTTCTCTGGGTAGCCAGCCTACTGCTCTCCAGTACTTTTCTCTGGGTAGCCAGCCTACTGCTCTCTAGTACTTTTCTCTGGGTAGCCAGCCTACTGCTCTCCAGTACTTTTCTCTGGGTAGCCAGCCTACTGCTCTCCAGTACTTTTCTCTGGGTAGCCAGCCTACTGCTCTCCAGTACTTTTCTCTGGGTAGCCAGCCTACTGTTCTCCAGTACTTTTCCCTGGGTAGCCAGCCTACTGTTCTCTAGTAAAATGCTACCTTCACCTATCTGAAATTACATCATCAATTGCTGAACTTACAGATAATGAAAAGCATGCAGTTCCTTGCTGTGTAACTCTGAAACTAAATGTGGAATTTTGGGAAATGTGTAGTCCTGACTGCTCTTCAAGAGGGGATGATATTGAAACCAAATCGTTAGATTTATTTAACAAGCCCTTAAACGGCACACAGTTGTCAATGGTTTAGAGGAGCTGGTGGTCTCCTTGCCCATCAGCAGTCAAATGGAACGTTCCACACTGCATTGGGGCGTTGTATTGATAACTGCCTATAGAGAGGGCCGTGGGGTCACGGAGGCACTCTGAACATTCTGAAATCCACGGTGGTATTTTTCTATAGCCACAAGCTCTGTCCTCCAATAGTACGGGCTGTCTCACAGGCTCTTTCTCGATGCGTCTTTCTTGGATTCTTCTATCCTCAAAATGAATTGGTCACTCCCCTCTGACCTTCTCCGTCATGGGGTTTGAGAAGGAATCAAGGAAAGTTAAATTGAGACAGAGGCACAGAGCCACAGTGTTAATGTCAGAGACTGAATCAGATGGGGCCTCTCAACCTCTAATTAAAATCATTAATCACAGCTCTCATAAACCAGATGTCTCTTTCCCTAACCCTCTTCTCTCTATGATGTCTCCTTCCCTCTTCTCTCTATGATGTCTCCTTCCCTCTTCTCCTCTAGGATTTCTCCTCTCTATGATGTCTCCTTCCCTCTTCTCCTCTCTATGATGTCTCCTTCCCTCTTCTCTCTAGGATGTCTCCTCTATGATATCTCCTTCCCTAACCCTCCCCATCCCTCTTCTCTATGCTACTGCAAGAGACACTTGCTGCATAATTAGGCCACATTATTACCAAAAACCACTGTCACTGTCCCTGCATTAGCCCCATTACAGTAGTCATTCGATTTCAGATGTTCTAACTAATAGACCTTTACAATATGTCTCTTTAGCCCATATTTTCTCTCTGTTCTCTGTAAATGCATGATATTTCAATGCCCATGTTTTCTCTCTGTAAATGCATGATATTTCAATGCCCATGTTTTCTCTCTCTCTTCTCTGACTGTAGGTGTAAGATGTCTTTTGATGTAGCTCTAATGGAAAATGATTAGCATTTTGATTAGTAAAATCCCAGTGTCTCTCCATCGTCTGTCTCTTTCTCCATCTCCAGGACCCCAGTAACAGCAGTGCTGTATAGAGACTCTCTGTAAGCTGTGCGTCTGATGAGGATGTCTGATCCTGTTACTGTAAAGGACATCAGTAGGACTGACACCATGAAGGTTTGTGAGGCTGGAGTGGAGCTGGAGGCAGCAGACTGGACCGGCACCACAACATTAGGAGCAGACAGCAGACGGAACAGTGTGAAGGACAAACCCAAACCGGCTGGGAGCCTGGTGCCGGAACACAATGCCACCGGTCACCAAGACGGAAGCTGCTGTGACAACAAGAGGGAAACATCACAGGTAAACACCCCGGTGTAAACATAAACAGAGCCTTTTAGTGTGGACCAATGAGAAGATCACTTTTCCATTATATAGCCTTTTAGTGTGGACCAATGAGAAGATCACTTTTCCATTATATAGCCTTTTAGTGTGGACCAATGAGAAGATCACTTTTCCATTATATAGCCTTTTAGTGTGGACCAATGAGAAGATCACTTTTCCATTATATAGCCTTTTAGTGTGGACCAATGAGAAGATCACTTTTCCATTATATAGCCTTTTAGTGTGGACCAATGAGAAGATCACTTTTCCATTATATAGCCTTTTAGTGTGGACCAATGAGAAGATCACTTTTCCATTATATAGCCTTTTAGTGTGGACCAATGAGAAGATCACTTTTCCATTCTATCACAGACACAATTTGAACATGTTTTACCAACAATGTAAATATGGTAATATAATTTAACTATGGTAATGTGATTGAGCTCAGGATCAGTCATTAAAACACTCTAATGTAACAGCTAAAACAAGTTGGTGGAAGAAGATGTGCTGATGCAGTGCAGCAAAATGTTTCTTTGTCTCTGGGTTGGAGGTAATGTTGACAGGCAGCAGAGAGGGTATTGTCTCTGGGTTGGAGGTAATGTTGACAGGCAGCAGAGGGTATTGTCTCTGGGTTGGAGGTAATGTTGACAGGCAGCAGAGGGTATTGTCTCTGGGTTGGAGGTAATGTTGACAGGCAGCAGAGGGTATTGTCTCTGGGTTGGAGGTAATGTTGACAGGCAGCAGAGGGTATTGTCTCTGGGTTGGAGGTAATGTTGACAGGCAGCAGAGAGAGTATTGTCTCTGGGTTGGAGGTAATGTTGACAGGCAGCAGAGGGTATTGTCTCTGGGTTGGAGGTAATGTTGACAGGCAGCAGAGGGTATTGTCTCTGGGTTGGAGGTAATGTTGACAGGCAGCAGAGGGTATTGTCTCTGGGTTGGAGGTAATGTTGACAGGCAGCAGAGGGTATTGTCTCTGGGTTGGAGGTAATGTTGACAGGCAGCAGAGAGAGTATTGTCTCTGGGTTGGAGGTAATGTTGACAGGCAGCAGAGAGAGTATTGTCTCTGGGTTGGAGGTAATGTTGACAGGCAGCAGAGAGAGTATTGTCTCTGGGTTGGAGGTAATGTTGACAGGCAGCAGAGAGGGTATTGTCTCTGGGTTGGAGGTAATGTTGACAGGCAGCAGAGAGAGTATTGTCTCTGGGTTGGAGGTAATGTTGACAGGCAGCAGAGGGTATTGTCTCTGGGTTGGAGGTAATGTTGACAGGCAGCAGAGGGTATTGTCTCTGGGTTGGAGGTAATGTTGACAGGCAGCAGAGAGAGTATTGTCTCTGGGTTGGAGGTAATGTTGACAGGCAGCAGAGAGAGTATTGTCTCTGGGTTGGAGGTAATGTTGACAGGCAGCAGAGAGAGTATTGTCTCTGGGTTGGAGGTAATGTTGACAGGCAGCAGAGAGAGTATTGTCTCTGGGTTGGAGGTAATGTTGACAGGCAGCAGAGAGAGTATTGTCTCTGGGTTGGAGGTAATGTTGACAGGCAGCAGAGGGTATTGTCTCTGGGTTGGAGGTAATGTTGACAGGCAGCAGAGGGTATTGTCTCTGGGTTGGAGGTAATGTTGACAGGCAGCAGAGGGTATTGTCTCTGGGTTGGAGGTAATGTTGACAGGCAGCAGAGGGTATTGTCTCTGGGTTGGAGGTAATGTTGACAGGCAGCAGAGAGAGTATTGTCTCTGGGTTGGAGGTAATGTTGACAGGCAGCAGAGAGAGTATTGTCTCTGGGTTGGAGGTAATGTTGACAGGCAGCAGAGAGAGTATTGTGTCTGGGTTGGAGGTAATGTTGACAGGCAGCAGTATAAATGGGAAGCAGGAGAAGTGAAAGTGGTCGGTGGCTGGCGCCCCAGCCAGACTGAAGAAGACAGATAATCTGGATCTCAAATCCTGGCTTATCTACAAACTTCCTGTGTGTCACCCTGAGAGAGAGACTGAATGGGTGCCGGATGGGGGGGAGAGAGGGAGGGGGGTGCACTTCTCTGTGTGTCTCTCCTCTGTGACTTTGCCACCATCTGCCCCTGCCACGTTCTCTTTCTCAGGCCAGGTACCTTGTAGTGCAGACGTCAGCGTTTCCTTCTCTCTCCTCTCTCTTTGTCCCTTTCCTTTCTGCCCTGTTCAATTATCTGATCTACTGGTGCGTTCACACCTACTGTCTCTCACACACACACACACGTGCGCGCCACTCACTGTCTCTAAGGGTCATACACATGCCTGGAAATGGTCCATTTCCATCTTTATTTCATTAATGTTATCTGACCCTCCAGCGCAGTGGGGAAAGGAACTGTCCTCTGGTTGGTTTTAGAGGACGGGGCCAGGAGAAGAGGGGGAGTGTGTGTGTGTGTGTACAGACGGTGTCTCAGCAGCAGCCCGAGTGGAGCATGGAGCCTGCCAGCCGTTCTGTCTAAATCAGACTCAGCTTTCGTCTCTGACTCTCTAGGACCTCTCCCTGTACACACACACACGCTCTCGAACACACACACACACACACACACACACACACACACACGAAGAGCAGAGGCATTGAGATGTCGTCCCCCGCTGCTTCCTGCTCCTCTTCAAACTGAGAACACTTCTCTTTGCTCTAGTCTACATGACAGGAAAATGGTCTGAGAGAGAGATGTGAAACTGGGTCTGAGAGAGAGATGTGAAACTGGGTCTGAGAGAGAGATGTGAAACTGGGTCTGAGAGAGGGGGATGTGAAACTGGGTCTGAGAGAGGGGGATGTGAAACTGGGTCTGAGAGAGGGGGATGTGAAACTGGGTCTGAGAGAGGGGGATGTGAAACTGGGTCTGAGAGAGGGGGATGTGAAACTGGGTCTGAGAGAGGGGGATGTGAAACTGGGTCTGAGAGAGAGGGATGTGAAACTGGGTCTGAGAGAGAGGGATGTGAAACTGGGTCTGAGAGAGAGGGATGTGAAACTGGGTCTGAGAGAGAGGGATGTGAAACTGGGTCTGAGAGAGAGGGATGTGAAACTGGGTCTGAGAGAGAGGGATGTGAAACTGGGTCTGAGAGAGAGGGATGTGAAACTGGGTCTGAGAGAGAGGGATGTGAATCTGGGTCTGAGAGAGAGGGATGTGAAACTGGGTCTGAGAGAGAGGGATGTGAAACTGGGTCTGAGAGAGAGGGATGTGAAACTGGGTCTGAGAGAGAGGGATGTGAAACTGGGTCAGAGAGAGAGGGATGTGAAACTGGGTCAGAGAGAGAGGGATGTGAAACTGGGTCAGAGAGAGAGGGATGTGAAACTGGGTCAGAGAGAGAGGGGTGTGAAACTGGGTCAGAGAGAGAGGGGTGTGAAACTGGGTCAGAGAGAGAGGGGTGTGAAACTGGGTCAGAGAGAGAGAGGTGTGAAACTGGGTCAGAGAGAGGGATGTGAAACTGGGTCAGAGAGAGGGATGTGAAACTGGGTCAGAGAGAGGGATGTGAAACTGGGTCAGAGAGAAAATACATTTTAATATACATAGTATTCAGACTCTGGATCTAATTTCTCAGACAGGAAGGTGTTTGAATCACGAGGGTGAGAATTCATCTTGGTCCATAAAGGGCTGCTCCTCGTGTTTTGTCACATGCCTATATTGATTGGCCGATCTCTTTAGTAGGATGCACGTTGACATCCAACATGTATGTACGTATGTATTCAGCCTTCCTGTTGTTCTGGACCACGATATTCATTAACCTTGTAGTCTTGTTAGCTAAACTCCTCCTTTTTGTGGACCGTTTGGTACAGCAGCCGTCTCCTGTATCAGCTGGCCAGTCGGTGAGGGGCTCTAAGGTACAGTCTGCCTGGCAACATTATCATTTTATCTCAGGTGTTTCTGCTGAGAAGACGGATTTATCCCATATGTCTTATTATATATTTGCCTGCTGTTGACTTGGTTCTTGTGATGTAGTGAACAGGGGGGTTCATACTCATTCCGTGGAGGCCCTAGTGTCAGAGGGTTTGGGGTTTGTCCTTTCAGTTAAGACCTAGACAACCAGGTGAGTGCAGTTTTTTTTTTACTAATTAGTAACCTTCATTTATCAATCGAGTACAAGGGACCTGCAGACACTCTGCCCTCCGTGGAATGAGTCTGACACGTGATTTATGTCATCCCTTTAAAAACATCCCGTGGAATGAGTCTGACACGTGATTTAAGTCATCCCTTTAAAAAACATCCCGTGGAATGAGTCTGATACGTGATTTAAGTCATCCCTTTAAAAACATCCCGTGGAATGAGTCTGACACGTGATTTAAGTCATCCCTTTAAAAACATCCCGTGGAATGAGTCTGACACGTGATTTAAGTCATCCCTTTAAAAACATCCCGTGGAATGAGTCTGACACGTGATTTAAGTCATCCCTTTAAAAACATCCCGACTTGTGGTGGTGCGTTAGTATTATTTATCTTCATTTGCATGATGTTCAGATGTTTAAACTGACTTATTTACGTGTTTGCTAACCATCACGTTAGTTGCATGCATGGATTGTATTGGATTGGATTGGATTCACCCAAGTCATTTTGAGGTCTGAACATGGTCTGTTGGTCGTGATTGCTTGGTGCTTGCTAACCATCACGTTAGTTACATGCATGGATATTGGATTCACCCAAGTCATTTTGAGGTCTGAACATGGTCTGTTGGTCGTGATTGCTTGGTGTTTGCTAACCATCACGTTAGTTACATGCATGGATATTGGATTCACCCAAGTCATTTTGAGGTCTGAACATGGTCTGTTGGTCGTGATTGCTTGGTGTTTGCTAACCATCACGTTAGTTACATGCATGGATATTGGATTCACCCAAGTCATTTTGAGGTCTGAACATGGTCTGTTGGTCGTGATTGCTTGGTGCTTGCTGGCCTTTACGTCTTGGTTTGTATTTTTACTTGGTCGGTTCGCGTTTTGATATGATCAACGCACGTCATCTAAAGGAATATATTTTTAACCGTTGTCAATATACTGTACTCTCCCTCAGTCCAGGGCCAAGGTAAAGTTAGTACGGAGCCTGGCTGTCTGTGAAGAGTCCTCTCCTCCCTTTCTAACTGCACACCAGCTGACACCAGATCCTCAGGTAAACCTTTAGACACACACACACACACACACACACACACACACCTCTCTGGGTAAACCTTTAGACACACACACACACACACACACACACACACCTCTGGGTAAACCTTTAGACACACACACACACACCTCTCTGGGTAAACCTTTAGACACACACACACACCTCTGGGTAAACCTTTAGTCACACACACACACACCTCTGAGTAAACCTTTAGACACACACACACACCTCTCTGGGTAAACCTTTAGACACACACACACACCTCTTTGGGTAAACCTTTAGACACACACACACACCTCTGGGTAAACCTTTAGTCACACACACACACACCTCTGAGTAAACCTTTAGACACACACCTCTGGGTAAACCCCCAGACGACTCCTTCTACCACATTAGCTGTGGCTCATTTCACAAACGTCACTCTGCCTTCTCACCGGACACACACACGAGCCAGAAGCTAGAGGGCCTCTGAGGGCCTGGCGTTTCATCCAGTCAGCACTAACTTCATCAAAACCACGAGGGTGTTCTCCACCACCAGCCGTTGGGTGTGTGTGTGTACCTGCGGTGTGTGTGTCCTGTATTACTCACATCCATCTTCGAGAAGATTGTATTTTCACGTGTCAGAACATGGAGTCCTGTGGATTGATATAATTGAATAGTAAGGTTGTCACTATGATGTCAGGCTTCCTCCAACCCATTCCTTTGTCTGTCAGCACCACTCAAACATGTCCTTGGCTAATGGTGTTTGAAGTTATATAGGTTATTTTGGGGGGGGTGGTTGTCTTTCTATGTTAAGTTGCAATTTTTTTATACCAATTATTTCTCCTTGAGTGGAGATGTTTCCTTGGTGTAGACGAGAAATGAAATGATTCTACTTCTCTGTAAAGATGCATTGTCCTTGCTGTGAAACCGGTTACTAGGAAACCCTGACTGGGTGTTTAAATGGATAGACTTCCTTGAACTAGTGAGATTTAACCCCCTCCCTCTGAGTTCTATTCAGTCCTCTTTCACTCTTCACTCTTATCTATCTTTCTCTTCTTCCTCCCTCTTTTTCTCCTCTTTCTGTCTTCCGCTCTCTCATTCGCCGTCTCTCCACTGACGCTCCCTTCCTCACATCTCTTTCTTTGTTGCGTTCCTGTAGTAATATTAGTTATTTTGTTAACCAGTTGTGCTGAATAACTACAGCAAAGCCTCCCTGAGAGGCAGAGGATATCTTATTTTTCTTACCTTTATTTAACTAGGCAAGTCAGTTGAGAACAAATTCTTATTTACAATGACGGCCTAGGAACAGTGGGTTAACTGCCTTGTTCAGGGGCAGGACAGATTTGTACCTTGTCAGCTGGGGGATTTGATCTACCAACCTTTTGGTTACTGGCCCAACGCTCTAACCGCTAGGCTACCATTATATCACTAATGTAAACATTATATCTACCTTCCAGAAACCACTGGCTCCTAACTTCTTTACCCAGTTGCCTCTATCCTGAAGTGGTATTTAATTTAAGCGTCTTGCAGCCAGCACTCTGAATATGTGTTCCAAATGGCACCCTATTCCCTCTGGGCCCTGGTCAAAAGTAGTGCCCTATAAAGGGAATAGGGTATCATTTAGGTCGCAGGCGGAGTTTCAGTGTGCTGTTCAGCTTTTAGCTCCTCTCTGCCTTTTCTACTAGTGTTGAATAGTGAATCAGAGCAGGGAATGAAGCGCAGCAGAGATTAAGATGAGTAGTGGGGTTAAACCAAGGTCAAGGCTGGGATCCTGAGAAGGCCTTGAAACACACACAACTGGAATGATAGGAATGTACATTTTCATTCAAGTCAGTACTGTCAAATGGTTGTTATATTCTCCATGCTCGCTAAGCCTTAGACATTTAACAATTCATATTTTAGTAATTTAGCAGACTCTTATCCAGAGCGACTTACAGGCACAATTAGGGGGTTAGGGCAAGGGCACATCAACACATTTTTTCACCTCGTCAGCTCGGGGATTTGAACCGGCGACCTTTACTGGCCCACTGCTCTTAACCACTAGGCTACCTGCCACCATTATAAAATATAATTAAAGCGTGTGTCAAGTGGCTGTGATATGAGGGGCTTCCCCCCCATTCTAGTTATTGTATTTCTATGCTTGTCTTACAACAAGTCTTCCAAAGGGAGTTCTTTCTTGTGGTACAATAAAGGAAATTATTGATGTTAATGTGTGGAAGGTGAGACAGGCTTTCTATTGGATGGATGTGAAGGTGTGGAAGATGAGACAGGCTTTCTATTGGATGGATGTGAAGGTGTGGAAGGTGAGACAGGCTTTCTATTGGATGGATGTGAAGGTGTGGAAGGTGAGACAGGCTTTCTATTGATGGATGTGAAGGTGTAGAAGGTGAGACAGGCTTTCTATTGGATGTATTCTCTTCCCCCAACATAAAGCAGATCTATATTTGACTCTCAGTATTCACTCCTCTGTAGGTCCATGTACTGTTAGTGTTTGTTTAGTCACATCACTGTAATGTCAAAATGATGTATGATTTTCAGGTGTTTTAAAGATGAAATAAAACGATGTTAATCGTTGTGATGTAATTGCCGAGGTGATTATCGTACGTAGAGGAGGAAGGTTTATCACTCTGTGCAGCACAGGGTTTTAGCTGAGCTGGTATTGGTAATGAAAACGGTGCTCTCGTAGTAAATCGGATGGTTTTTTAAAATGAGGTCGGTCGACGTGTACTTGTTTTCACAAGCTAAACATGTTAAACCCTTAAATATGTTTTCATTAACTTCAAACCAGGTGTGCGATTGTGTGGATAATTAGATGCAAGTTCTTAATGTGACATGCTAATTAATTCTGTCTATTTTAATTTTAGTGTACTTCTCATATGGCACCCTATTCCCTACAATGAGGGGGGAAAGTATTTGATCCCCTGCTGATTTTGTATGTTTGCCCACTGGCAAAGAAATTATCAGTCTAATTTTAATGGTGGGTTTATTTGAACAGTGAGAGACAGAATAACAACAAAAAAATCCAGAAAAACGCAGGTCAAAAAAGTTAGAAATTGATTTGCAATTTATTGAGGGAAATAAGTATTGGACCCCCTCTCAATCAAAAAGATTTCTGTCTCCCAGGTGTCTTTTATACAGGTAACGAGCTGAGATTAGCACACACTCTTAAAGGGAGTGCTCCTAATCTCAGTTTGTTACCTGTATAAAAGACGCCTGTCCACAGAAGCAATCAATCAATCAGATTCCAAACTCTCCACCATGGCCAAGACCAAAGAGCTCTCCAAGGATGTCAGGGACAAGATTGTAGACCTACACAAGGCTGGAATGGGCTACAAGACTATCGCCAAGCAGCTTGGTGAGAAGGTGACAACAGTTGGTGCGATTATTCGCAAATGGAAGAAACACAAAAGAACTGTCAATCTCCCTCGGCCTGGGGCTCCATGCAAGATCTCACCTCGTGGAGTTGCAATGATCATGAGAACGGTGAGGAATCAGCCCAGAACTACACGGGAGGATCTTGTCAATGATCTCAAGGCAGCTGGAACCATAGTCACCAAGAAAACAATTGGTAACACACTACGCCGTGAGGGACTGAAATCCTGCAGCGCCCACAAGGTCCCCCTGCTCAAGAAAGCACATATACTTGCCCATCTGAAGTTTGCCAATGAACATCTGAATGATTCAGAGGACAACTGGGTGAAAGTGTTGTGGTCAGATGAGACTAAAATGGAGCTCTTTGGCATCAACTCAACTCGCCGTGTTTGGGGGAGGAGGAATGCTGCCTGTGACCCCAAGAACACCATCCCCACCGTCAAACATGGAGGTGGAAACATTATGCTTTGGGGGTGTTTTTCCGCTAAGGGGACAGGACTACTTCACCGCGTCAAAGGGACGATGGACGGGGCCATGTATCGTCAAATCTTGGGTGAGAACCTCCTTCCCTCAGCCAGGGCATTGAAAATGGGTCGTGGATAGGTATTCCAGCATGACAATCACCCAAAACACACGGCCAAGGCAACAAAGGAGTGGCTCAAGAAGAAGCACATTAAGGTCCTGGAGTGGCCTAGCCAGTCTCCAGACCTTAATCCCATAGAACATCTGTGGAGGGGGCTGAAGGTTCGAGTTGCCAAACGTCAGCCTCGAAACCTTAATGACTTGGAGAAGATCTGCAAAGAGGAGTGGGACAAAATCCCTCCTGAGATGTGTGCAAACCTGGTGGCCAACTACAAGAAACGTCTGACCTCTGAATGCCAACAAGGGTTTTGCCACAAGTACTAAGTCATGTTTTGCAGAGGGTCAAATACTTATTTCCCTCATTAAAATGCAAATCATTTTCTAACATTTTTGACCTGTGTTTTTCTGGATTTTATTGTTATTCTGTCTCTCACTGTTCAAAGAAACCTACCATTAAAATTATAGACTGATCATTTCTCTGTCAGTGGGCAAACGTACAAAATCATCAGGGGATCAAATACTTTTTCCCCCTCACTGTATGTAGTGCACTACTTTTGACCAGGGCCCATAGGGAATAGGCTGCCATTTAGGATACAGACTTAATCATGGGGATATTGCTAGTAGCTACCACTGAAGCTTTTATTTCTTACTCTTCAAATTCACATCCAGATATCCCAGTCCTTTGATAAGGAGGAGCTGTCTGCCAAGGAGGAGAAAGAGAATGTGGAGAAACCAGAGAAGATGTCCAGGAAAATGCTGTCAAGAGGTGTGTGGGAGAATTGGCGGAGAGGTTGATTATCTTTGTGTTGAAAATAGTGAGAGAAAATATAATGGCCATCGCTGCCTTTCAGACAGACAGACACGGTTGTGTGTTACAATACAGGACCTTGGAGACATGTTGTGAGCTTTAGTCTAGAGAACTAATCAACTGATTCCGGAACATGGAGCTCTCTGAGAAATCTAATAGAATAGAATAGAATCCTAGGAGACTATGGGTGCGTTCGTAAATTCACTCTGGCTGTCTACTCCCGGTTTCAGAGCACTCACGTTGGAGTGTGCCAGAGCGCACAATAACCAATTTTTTTATTTACTAATGCACAACACCCGTTGAATATGAATATATTATATATGACCATTGTAAACGTAAGCCCAATTAGTGCATTCGGAAAGTATTCAGACCCCTTGGACTTTTTCCCACTTTTGTTACAACCTTATTCTAAAATGAATTTAATTGTTTTTTCCCCTCATCAATCTACACACTACCTGGTCCTCTTGTGTCTAGATTCCAGCCAGGACTACACAGACTCTACTGGAATAGACCTGCATGTGTTCCTGGTCAACACTCTAAAGAACAACCCCAGAGACAGAATGATGCTGTTGAAGTTGGAGCAGGACATTCTGGATTTTATCAGTAATAATGAGTAAGATATTTAATAAATACATTTATTGATTGATTTAATGTATTTTTATTAATTTATAGTTAATGCAATTTTATTTGAATTCAATTCTATAGTTGTATTATTTTAGCCTTTCAGTGAAGCTCATTCAGCTCTTGTGTTTCCTAGAAGCCAGAAGAGGAAATTCCCTCCCATGACTTCGTACCATAGAATGCTGCTACATCGAGTGGCTGCCTACTTTGGCATGGATCACAATGTTGACCCCACTGGGAAGTCTGTCATCATCAACAAAACTAGCAATACAAGAATGTATGTTTTTCAGTTGATACCAGTCAGTTTTAAAACATTTTAAAATACATTATTACTAAACCACAATAATACATTTTATTACATTCTATGAAGCTTAAATACATCAAATTGCTTTGAAAGTAGAAAGTATGTATTTGGTGTAGGTTTCCCCCCCCCCCCACTTCTCTAAACTTCCAGCAATGTAAATTGTCTTCCACAGACCAGATCAAAAATTCTCAGAACACATAAAAGACGACAAAACGGATGATTTCCAAAAACGCTACATTCTCAAAAGAGACAACGCCAGCTTCGACCGGGAAGACGGCATGGTAGGCCGTTTCTGTGTTCCAATCAAATGTCACGTTGTGTCCCTATTCTCTATATAGTGCCCTATGGGCCCTGGTCAACAGAAGTAAAGTATATAGGGAATAGTGTTCCATTTGGGATGCATCCTCAGCGATATGTCTTTGAGAGGGTGACAATCTGGTGCTTCTGGCTAGGCTAAGCTAAGCTGTGCGGAAGCTGCTGGCTAGGCTAAGCTGTGCGGAAGCTGCTGGCTAGGCTAAGCTGTGCGGAAGCTGCTGGCTAGGCTAAGCTGTGCGGAAGCTGCTGGCTAGGCTAAGTTGTGCGGAAGCTGCTGGCTAGGCTGAGCTGTGCGGAAGCTGCTGGCTAGGCTAAGTTGTGCATGTGCTTGCAGATACGAATGCGCCTGAAAGACGACAGGAGGAGCAAATCTATCGAGGAGAGGGAGGAAGACTATCAGAGAGCCAGGGACAGGATATTTGCACCAGATGTGAGATTTTGGCTAATCAATTTAGATTAATGATGCATTTGTGTTTATTATGAAGTAAAATATGGATAGGCTTTATGGACTGCAAATGACATTAAGTAAGACATTCAAATAGATGTATTTTTTTTTTCCACAGGGAGATCATTTCCATCTAGATGGAAGGTAAATATCATTCACATATCAGTTTAATTTGACACTTACAACATTTGTCTGGCTGGTTCAATGTGGACGGTTTGACTGGCTGGTCCAACGTGGACGGTTTGACTGGCTGGTCCAACGTGGACGGTTTGACTGGCTGGTTCAACGTGGACGGTTTGACTGGCTGGTTCAACGTGGACGGTTTGTCTGGCTGGTCCAACGTGGACGGTTTGTCTGGCTGGTCCAACGTGGACGGTTTGTCTGGCTGGTTCAACGTGGACGGTTTGTCTGGCTGGTTCAACGTGGACGGTTTGTCTGGCTGGTTCAACGTGGACGGTTTGTCTGGCTGGTTCAACGTGGACGGTTTGTCTGGCTGGTCCAACGTGGACGGTTTGTCTGGCTGGTTCAACGTGGACGGCTTGTCTGGCTGGTCCAACGTGGACGGTTTGTCTGGCTGGTCCAACGTGGCCGGTTTGTCTGGCTGGTCCAACGTGGCCGGTTTGACTGGCTGGTCCAACGTGGCCGGTTTGACTGGCTGGTCCAACGTGGCCGGTTTGACTGGCTGGTCCAACGTGGCCGGTTTGACTGGCTGGTCCAACGTGGACGGTTTGACTGGCTGGTCCAACGTGGACGGTTTGACTGGCTGGTCCAACGTGGACGGTTTGACTGGCTGGTCCAACGTGGACGGTTTGACTGGCTGGTCCAACGTGGACGGTTTGACTGGCTGGTCCAACGTGGACGGTTTGACTGGCTGGTCCAACGTGGACGGTTTGACTGGCTGGTCCAACGTGGACGGTTTGACTGGCTGGTCCAACGTGGACGGTTTGACTGGCTGGTCCAACGTGGACGGTTTGACTGGCTGGTCCAACGTGGACGGTTTGACTGGCTGGTCCAACGTGGACGGTTTGACTGGCTGGTCCAACGTGGACGGTTTGACTGGCTGGTCCAACGTGGACGGTTTGACTGGCTGGTCCAACGTGGACGGTTTGACTGGCTGGTCCAACGTGGACGGCTCGTCTGGCTGGTCCAATGTGGACGGGGTTTGTCTGGCTGGTCCAACGTGGACGGGGTTTGTCTGGCTGGTCCAACGTGGACGGTTTGACTGGCTGGTCCAACGTGGACGGTTTGACTGGCTGGTCCAACGTGGCCGGTTTGACTGGCTGGTTCAACGTGGACGGGTTTGACTGGCTGGTCCAACGTGGACGGGGTTTGACTGGCTGGTCCAACGTGGACGGCTCGTCTGGTTGGTCCAACGTGGATTCGATACCCTTTGATAATGTTGCATGGTCATCTCCCCATGCAGGAGCCCTGATGAAGAGGCTTGTATCAGCACACAACAGAGGCGGCAACTCTTCAGGTACTTCCTTTCTGTCACAGATCTCTCTCTCTCTCTCTCACACTCACTCACTCACACACACACACACACACACACACACACACATATCCACCCATTCCTTGTTTCCTCAGACTAGGGGACGGGCGGTCAGCCAGCAGTAGACAGAGCAGCTCTGAGAATGACCCCAAGAACTGTGATGCCCGGCCGTGGAGCAGCACTGATTCAGACAGCTCCAACCGTAACCTGAGGCCGACCATGACCAAGGCCAGCAGCTTCAGCAGCATCTCTGTCCTCATCAGAGGAGACAGCTCAGCCAGCAGCAAGAGCACCGGACGCCTCTCCAAAAACAGGCAAGTAATAGGGGGAGGGTGGGGGGGGGGGGGGGGCGCACTGGCTCATGCACACGTAGTCAAATGCACGTGCGAAGTATCGTGTCCAGTCTGCTTTGTTCCACAGCATAGTGAAGCACCTGTTTTAATAACAGAATGAACCCTAAGAATGGAAGAAAAAAAGTGTTCTGTGTCCATGACTACTGATTTACCCCAAGTGTGGTCAGTCACCCTTAGACAATGTGATACACTAGTTTCTGACTGACATGAGTTGGAATTGGTCCTTCACTGTGTGTCTGTGTGCACCATCCCTGTTTAATACAGGCATACTGGGGGAATGGAGACCCTGTTTTCTGTGTTTATGCTGTTTTGGTTCTTCCTCGTTCCTTGTCTTTTCGATCATCTTTTTGTTGTTGTTGCTGCCTCTGTTCTGGAGGCTTTTCCTCTTGGTTTCGTGTGATTCCATTTCCACAGTGCACTGACTGCGCCAGACAGCTTTTTTGCTAGAGTTTTTTCTTTAACGTTGTTTTTACGAAGACTGGGCTCACTTTGTGCAGCACAACATCAGCTCTGCTGCTACTTGGAGGCCATTTTGTGTTCCTGTTCGCTCTGTCCTGTGGCTCATCTCTTCTGCATGCAGTGCATGTCATCTTTTTGGTTCTTTGGCATCATTTCGCATCTTTTGGTTTTAGCATTTTTGGTTTTAGCTTTTTTTTCTAATTTTGTTAGTTTCCCCAATTTCTTTAAGCGCTGGTTGTTTTAGTTTGTGTAGAAAACATGAAGAATGATGGTCATCACAATTCTGAATTCATTGGCTTTTACTGTTGGCAAGACAGAGAGACGTGTTTCTCTCCTCTCCAGTAATACGTCCAGAGACCAAACTGGAGCCCAGTTTTCCTCTTTTCTGTCCAGATTTCAAAGCTCCTGATGGCTTTGCTTTTGACATGAAATATTAGAGGTTTGCGTACGTGCCAGAAGACCAGCTTTGACGTTCTACACCAGGAAAAGTTGTCTGTGGGTTGCATTACTGACAAACTAATAACATGTTTGTGGTTATACTATGTGGACCACTTACATTACACTTTGTGGGCATCTTGCATGAGCCCCTATCGAGGGACAAATATCACCTATAGCCAATGAATTCACTCACCGTGTGTCCCACTTTTGAATGGACCAATGGCTATGCTGCTTCTACCCCTGTTACCGCAGAAGTGACCAATAGCTGTCGCCCTTGTACCCCTGCCCAGAGGCTGGCTGTGCATGTGTTACAAGCCACTGCCTCTATTTTTACGTTTTATTTAACTAGGCAAGTCAGTTAAGAACAGATTCTAATTTACAATGAGGGTTACACCTATAGGACGCCTTTCTTGATCCTCTCTGTAGGACTTTTAGTGATCTTTTCATCCCTCCCTCCTCTAGGTTCTGAGTCTTCTAATAGTGTAGGGTCTTCTACGAGTTCCATCTCTCGCCCCCAAGTACTCCACCTGCCTCTCCCTGTCCCAGCTGCTCTAACCCAGGCAGCCGGCCCTGTCGGGGCCCCAGCACCGTGCTACCTACACCCTCCTCCTCCTCTGCGTCCTCCGCTGCCACGGCCCCCAGCAGTAGTAGAACTTCTGTACACTATGATCGGGGCAGCAGGAATGTCCCGGCGCCTGCATCCGGCCCAGCGCCAACCCAGGCCACTGCTAATGCTACTAGTTACTATTTGCTTCCTCCGGAAGCCACAGGGATACCGCCTGGCAGTATACTGGTCAACCCACACACAGGTTGGTATCTTCTGATCAGGGTTGTTCCTCGTCCCTCAGTTCATATAGGCTGGATTGGCTTGTCTCTGTGTGCTGTCTTTATTTTGGGTTTGATGTGATGTTTTATTCCTGGTTGGTTTTGATCATAGTTCTTGTAAAACAAACTTCTTATTCAGTCTATAAGTCTGTCTGCTCTTCTCTTAGACTGTTGCTGAAATTGCCATAAACTACATATTTTGTTTTGGGTCAAATTTTTAAAACTGTGTATATATTCATGGTTTAGTCATTATTCAGGATACATGTTACTATAGCATAACTCCTATTGACTAAATTATACTCAAATGTCCTACACTGTCCTATACTGCAGGGCTGTCCAACCCTCTTCCTGGAGATGTACTGTCCTGTAGGTTTTCAGTCCAACCCTCTTCATGGGGATCTACTGTCCTGTAGGTTTTCAGTCCAACCCTCTTCCTGGAGATCTACTGTCCTGTAGGTTTTGGCCTGAAAACCCACAGGATGATAGATCTCCAGGAAGAGGGTTGGACTGAAAACCCACAGGACGGTAGATCTCCAGGAAGAGGGTTGGACTGAAAACCCACAGGATGGTAGATCTCAAGGAAGAGGGTTGGACTGAAAACCCACAGGACGGTAGATCTCCAGGAAAAGGGTTGGGCAGCCCTGGTCTACAGTGTATCTAAGTTTGTTGTTCCCCACCTGCAGGCCAACCCTTTGTGAACCCTGACGGCAGTGCTGTGGTCTACAACCCCTCGATGACCTCACAGCAAGGTGGGAGGAGCCAGCAGCCCTTGGCCCCTCCCCTACCGCCCCCAGCCCCGCACCAGCCAGCCAATCACGTCCTCTCCCAGGTCAGTCAATGAGTCGACAGCTCATGTATCCCTTCTTTCTCCAGAAAGCCCATTCACTCCCTGCATGCAGTCATTTCTTTACTCTACCTGTTCTCAATTAATATAGTAGATTAGAATCCATCATTTTTAATTCATGCCTCCTAATTTTCCAGAGAACATTCATCATCTACGAGCTAGGGCTGAGTGAATTATCCAGATATCAATCAGGTTCAATTAATTGTGATATTAATCAGCCAGCTCTAGTTCCTCCTATTCAATCACCTCTGACTTCTTAACTTAATGGAGGTCTCTCTCCTCTCTTTCCCTCTGTTCTGTCCTTTTCTCCTCCTTCAGCCGGTTCGGCATCTCCAGCCCTCTGCTCCACAGCCGATCCAGTACTCAACCATCTCTTACCCTCCTCCTCAGTTCCTGCCACTCTCCTCTAACCAACAATACACTTTGGTACCTATCAATCCTCTCTCTCTCCCACCTGTCTGTTTCTGTCCAGTTCCCTCTTCAGCACCTTGTCACTTAATTAGGTGATCTTTTATAAGACATGGTCGTGACGTGTGTTAATTCCAGACGTGTATATTTTTATACAGAATCTTTGATGTAATGTATGATGGAAAGCCATCTTTATCTGGGAAGACTTTGTGATTGAATAAGTGTTCAGCAGGGTCCTGGATCATGTTCATTAGGCAGAAGACATTTGAAACCAGCAGTTTATCCAATGGGAACCCAGAACCTTGTTTTCTGTTGCAAAATGTCTTGCAACTGAGTGCTTGTTGAACATGACCCTGTTTGCCCTATGACCCTGTTAGGTAGAACATGACCCTGTTTGCCCTATGACCCTGTTAGGTAGAACATGACCCTGTTTGCCCTATGACCCTGTTAGGTAGAACATGACCCTGTTTGCCCTATGACCCTGTTAGGTAGAACATGACCCTATTTGCCCTATGACCCAGTTCGGTAGAACATGACCCTGTTTGCCCTATGGCCCAGTTCGGTAGAACATGACCCTATTTGCCCTATGGCCCAGTTCGGTAGAACATGACCCTATTTGCCCTATGACCCAGTTCGGTAGAACATGACCCTGTTTGCCCTATGACCCAGTTCGGTGGAACATGGCCCCGTTACCCAGTTAGGTTGAACATGGCCCAGTTAGGTTGAACATGGCCCAGTTAGGTTGAACATGGCCCAGTTAGGTTGAACATGGCCCAGTTAGGTTGAACATGGCCCAGTTAGGTTGAACATGGCCCAGTTAGGTTGAACATGGCCCAGTTAGGTTGAACATGGCCCAGTTAGGTTGAACATGGCCCCGTTAGGTTGAACATGGCCCCGTTAGGTTGAACATGGCCCCGTTACCCAGTGAGGTTGAACATGGCCCCGTTACCCAGTGAGGTTGAACATGGCCCCGTTACCCAGTGAGGTTGAACATGGCCCCGTTACCCAGTGAGGTTGAACATGGCCCCGTTACCCAGTGAGGTTGAACATGGCCCCGTTACCCAGTGAGGTTGAACAGGGCCCCGTTACCCAGTGAGGTTGAACAGGGCCCCGTTACCCAGTGAGGTTGAACAGGGCCCCGTTACCCAGTGAGGTTGAACAGGGCCCCGTTACCCAGTGAGGTTGAACAGGGCCCCGTTACCCAGTGAGGTTGAACAGGGCCCCGTTACCCAGTGAGGTTGAACAGGGCCCCGTTACCCAGTGAGGTTGAACAGGGCCCCGTTACCCAGTGAGGTTGAACAGGGCCCCGTTACCCAGTGAGGTTGAACAGGGCCCCGTTACCCAGTGAGGTGGAACAGGGCCCCGTTACCCAGTGAGGTGGAACAGGGCCCCGTTACCCAGTGAGGTGGAACAGGGCCCCGTTACCCAGTGAGGTGGAACAGGGCCCCGTTACCCAGTGAGGTGGAACAGGGCCCCGTTACCCAGTGAGGTGGAACAGGGCCCCGTTACCCAGTGAGGTGGAACAGGACCCTGTTTGCCCTATGACCCGGTTAGGTGGAACATGGCCCAGTTAGGTTGAACATGGCCCAGTTAGGTTGAACATGGCCCCGTTACCCAGTTAGGTTGAACATGGCCCCGTTACCCAGTTAGGTTGAACATGGCCCCGTTACCCAGTTAGGTTGAACATGGCCCCGTTACCCAGTGAGGTTGAACATGGCCCCGTTACCCAGTGAGGTTGAACATGGCCCCGTTACCCAGTGAGGTTGAACATGGCCCCGTTACCCAGTGAGGTTGAACATGGCCCCGTTACCCAGTGAGGTTGAACATGGCCCCGTTACCCAGTGAGGTTGAACATGGCCCCGTTACCCAGTGAGGTTGAACATGGCCCCGTTACCCAGTGAGGTTGAACATGGCCCCGTTACCCAGTGAGGTTGAACATGGCCCCGTGGGGTTGAACATGGCCCCGTGAGGTTGAACATGGCCCCGTGAGGTTGAACATGGCCCCGTGAGGTTGAACATGGCCCCGTGAGGTTGAACATGGCCCCGTGAGGTTGAACATGGCCCCGTGAGGTTGAACATGGCCCCGTGAGGTTGAACATGGCCCCGTGAGGTTGAACATGGCCCCGTGAGGTTGAACATGGCCCAGTGAGGTTGAACATGGCCCAGTGAGGTTGAACATGGCCCAGTGACTCAGTGAGGTTGAACATGGCCCAGTTACTCAGTTAGGTTGAACATGGCCCAGTTAGGTTGAACATGGCCCAGTTACTCAGTTAGGTTCAACATGCCCAGTTATCAGTTAGGTTGAACATGGCCCAGTTACTCAGTTAGGTGGAACATGGCCCAGTTACTCAGTTAGGTGGAACATGGCCCATTTACTCAGTTAGGTGGAACATGGCCCCGGTTTGGTGGAACTTGGCCCCAGTTTGGTGGAACATGGCCCCGGTTAGGTGGAACATGGCCCCGGTTAGGTGGAACATGGCCCCGTTACCCAGTTAGTCCTGTGATCCTGTTAGCCCTGTGACCCGGTTTGGTGGAACATGGCCCCGGTTAGGTGGAACATGGCCCAGTTACTCGGTTAGGTGGAAGATGGCCCCGGTTAGGTGGAACATGGCCCCGTTACCCAGTTAGTCCTGTTAGCCCTGTGACCCGGTTTGGTGGAACATGGCCCCGGTTAGGTGGAACATGGCCCAGTTACTCGGTTAGGTGGAAGATGGCCCCGGTTAGGTGGAACATGGCCCCGTTACCCAGTTAGCCCTGTCATCCAGGTTAAGGGAGGGTTGGCCGTCATTGTAAAATAAGAATTTGTTCTTAACTGACTTGCTTAGTAAAATAAAGGTTAGATAAAACAGCCCTTATTGCCCTGGTAGGTGGACTAGATCGGGATGCGTTCTGTTAGGTAGACTGATCGGGACGTTTTGCTAGGTAGACTAGATCGGGATGCGTTCTGCTAGGTAGACTAGATCGGGATGTGTTCTGTTAGGTAGACTAGATCGGGATGCGTTCTGTTAGGTGGACTAGATCGGGATGCGTTCTGTTAGGTAGACTAGATCGGGCTGCGTTCTGTTAGGTAGACTAGATTAGGCTGCGTTCTGTTAGGTAGACTAGATCGGGCTGCGTTCTGCTAGGTAGACTAGATTAGGCTGCGTTCTGTTAGGTGGACTAGATTAGGCTGCGTTCTGTTAGGTAGACTAGATCGGGCTGCGTTCTGTTAGGTAGACTAGATTAGGCTGCGTTCTGTTAGGTAGACTAGATTGGGATGCGTTCTGCTAGGTAGACTAGATTGGGATGCGTTCTGTTAGGTAGACTAGATCGGGATGCGTTCTGCTAGGTAGACTAGATCGGGATGCGTTCTGCTAGGTAGACTAGATCGGGATGCGTTCTGCTAGGTAGACTAGATCGGGCTGCGTTCTGTTAGGTAGACTAGATCGGGCTGCGTTCTGTTAGGTAGACTAGATTGGGATGCGTTCTGCTAGGTAGACTAGATTGGGCTGCGTTCTGCTAGGTAGACTAGATCGGGATGCGTTCTGTTAGGTAGACTAGATCGGGCTGCGTTCTGTTAGGTAGACTAGATCGGGATGCGTTCTGTTAGGTAGACTAGATCGGGCTGCGTTCTGCTAGGTAGACTAGATCGGGCTGCGTTCTGCTAGGTAGACTAGATCGGGATGCGTTCTGCTAGGTAGACTAGATTGGGATGCGTTCTGCTAGGTAGACTAGATCGGGATGCGTTCTGCTAGGTAGACTAGATCGGGCTGCGTTCTGCTAGGTAGACTAGATCGGGATGCGTTCTGCTAGGTAGACTAGATCGGGATGCGTTCTGCTAGGTAGACTAGATCGGGATGCGTTCTGCTAGGTAGACTAGATCGGGATGCGTTCTGTTAGGTAGACTAGATCGGGCCGCGTTCTGCTAGGTAGACTAGATCGGGCCGCGTTCTGCTAGGTGGACTTCTGCTAGATCGGGCTGCGTTCTGCTAGGTGGACTAGATCGGGCCGCGTAGGTGGACTAGATCGGGCCGCGTTCTGCTAGGTGGACTAGATCGGGCCGCGTTCTGCTAGGTGGACTCAGATCGGGCCGCGTTCTGCTAGGTGGACTAGATCGGGCCGCGTTCTGTCAGGTGGACTAGATCGGGATGCGTTCTGTCAGGTGGACTAGATCGGGCCGCGTTCTGTTAGGTGGACTAGATCGGGTTGCGTTCTGTTAGGTGGACTAGATCGGGCTGCGTTCTGTTAGGTGGACTAGATCGGGTTAGGTGGACTAGATCGGGCTGCGTTCTGCGGTAGACTAGATCTGCGTTCTGCTAGGTAGACTAGATCGGGCTGCGTTCTGCTAGGTAGACTAGATCGGGCCGTGTTCTGCTAGGTAGACTAGATCGGGCTGCGTTCTGTTGTCCTCCTTTCCTGACCTGCTTTCACCCAACACATCCCTCTATGGCTGATTTACTGACAGTTTGTAATCATTAATTCAATACCAGATGTTGAATAATCCATGAGTAGATACGCTAAACTTCCAATTTCCTGCCACTGAACAGCTTGTCGTAGATGACCTAGACTGAGGTAGCCTACTCTGGTGCTATAAATACCCTGTTTGGGTTCCCTGGGTGGTGTTCAGCATCAAACGGTAGAAAACTGATTGAAACGGAGAGAGACGACTAGAACTTGGCTCCAATAAGACACGTTCATTTTCTGTTTCAGAATGTTTTGCTACGGTGTGCCCTAATAAATATGACCCTAATGATTTGGTCCCTGGTCTTGATGCACGTTGCCTCTGGCCCTGTCTGTTGATTTGATTGGATTGGACCATTATAAAGGACTTGTCCAGACAGTACACATGTTGTTTTCAGCATTGTTCTCTCCCCACAGCAAGAAGGGCTGGCTGCCCAGTTCAGCCAGATGAGTGTGGTGCGCCAGGCGTCCAGCGACGTCACTAACGGCGGCCCCCACCCTGCCATGTACCCCTCGGGCCCTGTGGTGCTCCAGGCCCCCCTGCAGCACCAGCAGACTGGCTACATGGTGGCCCCTCCAGGGCCCCCTGTGGTGGGGCAAACCCAGGTCTACCCCGGCCCTGCACACCCTATGAGCCAGCCGGTCATGCAGCAGCAGCAGGGCTACATGCCACAGCAGGTACAACAGTTACAGTCACTCACATGATCAGTCAACACACCATCTCATGGCATCGTCTACTTCCTACCTACTTGTTGGTCTCAGTCTCCTTCAGTAATATCAGTGATCTTATCCAGAGATGATCACAATCTAGATTGACCTCAGATCCTCTCTGAGAAAAGTGTTCAGAATCCAAGGTGACCAGAGAAACTCTTGTCTGCTCGTTGTCCTTCCTCTCCTGTAGATGCACACATGTTACTGTGCTCCAGCCCAGGACCCCCACTCCCACTGCAACCAGCACTATCGCCCTGTCAGCCCCGTGCACTACACCAGCCCCCAGACCCAGCCTCTTCCCCAGCAGCCAGGTAAACACACACACTGCTCTCTCTCTGTGTTTGTCTTGATTAACTGAGCTGTCTCCCAGTGAGCTGCAGTATTCTGTTTCTCTGCACCCTGGGGGGACACAGTTGTTATCTACAGCCTCCTGCCTCAACACAGCTCTGTTTTACTGGTTGTTAGCTACAGCCTCCTGCCTCAACACAGCTCTGTTTTACTGGTTGTTAGCTACAGCCTCCTGCCTCAACACAGCTCTGTTTTACTGGTTGTTAGCTACAGCCTCCTGCCTCAACACAGCTCCTTTTTACTGGTTGTTAGCTACAGCCTCCTGCCTCAACACAGCTCTGTTTTACTGGTTGTTAGCTACAGCCTCCTGCCTCAACACAGCTCCTTTTTACTGGTTGCCTCCTGCTGAACGCAGCACTGTGGCCATTTACTGGCTTTAATGTGGAGGAATGCTACTCTATCGTCTGTCGGGGGAATTAGGAGGCATCTCTTGGGGCTGAGCAGAGGGACAAATTAGGCTATATACTGTCTACTAGTGCATAAACAGTAGAATATCCAGACACAGTGAAAATAATGACTGTTTACAAACCACTTGCATAAGGAAGTTGCTTCTGCAATTAAACAGTTTTGCTGAAGGCTTCAGTATAAATGATGCTTGTGGGAATTGAACCTACAACCTCACCACACTCTTAGCTCAGCCACACTGGACCACAGGGGTGTTGATGGGAAAACCTGGAGTCTGGACTGGACCACAGAGGTGTTGGATGATGTTGGTGATGAAGACCAGGAGTCTGGACTGGAACACAGAGGTGTTAGATGATGAAGACCAGGAGTCTGGACTGGAACACAGAGGTGTTGGTGATGAAGACCAGGAGTCTGGACTGGAACACAGAGGTGTTGGTGATGAATACCTGGGGTCTGGACTGGAACACAGAGGTGTTGGTGATGAATACCTGGAAATCGGAGTGGCAGAATGCGGGGCCGGGATGCTGTCTGAGAGTTCTATGATTCTCACAGTGAACCGGTCTCTTTTTCAGCCCCTCACTTCTCTTCAGTCTCTCACTCTTCTCTCCTCCAGCGGTCTCTATTCAGCCCCTCAACTCTTCTTCTCCAGCGGCCATAATGATGATTACTTCCTGTTCCTTCAGGGTCGTCATCTGTGTTATTACAATGTGTCTTTTGGGAACTGTTCAGTCCTGCAGATTACAACATAAAGGCACACTGACAATAGGCATAAAGCACCTGTTAGCTACTTCCTATTTCACCTGCTGTACCAAGGCAATCCAATCTGTTCTGTGTGTGCTCAGGTGGAATGGTGTGTGGGGGATATAATGGGAGAGTCATTTCATGCTTGGTTTGTGAGCAGAGGTCTGGAGAGAGACTGGAGGGCGGTCAAAATAGTGTCCCGCTCCTTCACATATGAAACCATTCATTGTCTATTGGTCTCGTCTTGTTCCACTTTTCCTCATTGGGGCTAAAGAATGTTCCGGTCACCTTTTTTACAAAAGGCCGACGACGACTAATGCGGTCCCTGGATTTCTCTGTGAGAAGCAGCAGGCTGTAACCTTGACATTCAGCTGTCCACTATGGAACAAGCACTACTATTTCCAGCACCGTTTTGACTTTGCTAGTGAGACCACCCTTTTGACGTTGCTAGAGAGACCACCCTTTTGACGTTGCTAGAGAGACCACCCTTTTGACGTTGCTAGAGACCGCCCTTTTGACGTTGCTAGAGAGACCGCCCTTTTGACGTTGCTAGAGAGACCGCCCTTTTGACGCGAGAGACCGCCCTTTTGACGTTGCTAGAGAGACCACCCTTTTGACGTTGCTAGAGAGACCGCCCTTTTGACGTTGCTAGAGAGACCGCCCTTTTGACGTTGCTAGAGAGACCGCCCTTTTGACGTTGCTAGAGAGACCGCCCTTTTGACGTTGCTAGAGAGACCGCCCTTTTGGCGTTGCTAGAGAGACCGCCCTTTTGGCGTTGCTAGAGAGACCGCCCTTTTGGCGTTGCTAGAGAGACCGCCCTTTTGGCGTTGCTAGAGAGACCGCCCTTTTGGCGTTGCTAGAGAGACCGCCCTTTTGGCGTTGCTAGAGGGATCATCTCCCAAGACAACAGAGGCATATTAAATATGTTTCTCATTTCACTTGGGCTCATTCATTCATAGTCGTTGTGAATAGGATTAATGGCACCATTTTGTTTAAAAACAATGAATTTAAATGTTCTACATCTCACTAGATTATTTCAATAGAAGTGAATTGTAACGTCCTAATGTTACTGAAGGTTACCATGCTGTGATGCCAAATCCGCCCCAAGGCCCTCCGCATCAGAACCTGGTGAACAACCAGCAGCACAGCAATATGGGAAATCACATGACAGCCTTCATGGTCCAGTACCCTTCAATGCCGTCTTATCAGGTACGTTCTTATTGGCTTATCATTATTAAACTGTTGGGTTTTAAATAAAGAAAAAAATAGATTTGTCCTTTCCTTTTGCTTTGACATGGTTTGATCTGGCTCTTGTGAACATCTTGCTCTTGTGAACATCTTGCTCTTGTGAACATCTTGCTCTTGTGAACATCTTTGCCTGACTGAAAATCTTATAATTAGATCAACCGAACTCTGAAATGTTAAATAGTTTGAGGATTGTATTGAAAAGAGATTTGAAAGGGATCCGACATCAGATGTCTGTATCAATTGTAAATGTAAAAAAATAAACACTCCTGCTTAATCCTGTTCTTCCATATGGTCTGTGTGCGTGGTGCAGGTATCAATGCCCCAGGGGTCTCAGAACATGCCTCCACATCAGCAGGCATGTCAACAGCCCATGATGATCCAGAGCCATCCAAGCCAAGCTCCCATGGCCATGTCAGGCATGCAGGTTTACTACAGTGTCATGCCCCCAAATCAACACAGCACCATGAGGTAGGAACTGAGCTGTTCTGTTGTTGACAGTAGGAAGATGGACTGTGTATTAACTAGTCTAAGTGTTAGGTCTGTAATCTGGTACTGTTTCATATTCCAAAGTAGTTCAACGTTGATGAAAGTGGCACAGATACTGATGTACCAACCAAACTGCCAACACCATTTACAACAGTCCATTATAGTAGCTAGACTCTATAGAGGCCCCCCCGTTCCCCCCCAGGGCCATAGTTCTCCTATAGTGTGGTTGATGAAGGGAGTTATTGCTGGTGTAGAAACCGGTCCTCATGGGAGCTGAGGTGTACTATTAAGACTGGGCTGCACTGCACCTGTCAGCCTTATAAATCATCCTCCAGACTGCCCTACTAACAGACTCCTCTGAGCTGAAAGTGACCTCCAGACTGCCCTACTAACAAACTGAGCTGAAAGTGACCTCCAGACTGCCCTAGACTCCTCTGAGCTGAAAGTGACCTCCAGACTGCCCTACTAACAGACTCCACTGAGCTGAAAGTGACCTCCAGACTGCCCTACTAACAAACTCCACTGAGCTGAAAGTGACCTCCAGACTGCCCTACTAACAGAAACTCCTCTGAGCTGAAAGTGACCTCCAGACTGCCCTACTAACAAACTCCACTGAGCTGAAAGTGACCTCCAGACTGCCCTACTAACAAACTCCACTGAGCTGAAAGTGACCTCCAGACTGCCCTACTAACAAACTCCACTCAGCTGAAAGTGACCTCCAGACTGCCCTACTAACAGAAACTCCTCTGAGCTGGCCAAGTGACCTCCAGACTGCCCTACTAACAAACTCCACTGAGCTGAAATTGACTTCCCTCCCTGTTGTACTGGTTCCTCGATTCCGCCCCACAGCATCAGTACTGTCAGTGTTAATATTAAGTGTCCCAAATAAAACCCTATTCCCTATATAGTGCACTACTTTTAACCAGAGCCCTATGGGTACAGTACCAGGCAGCTGTAATGTCATCCTTCAGTCTGATGACAGAGTGATTCAGGTCATAAAGAGGAAATTAATCACATGTTTGTTTTTCTCATGGACTGTCACCGTTAATCAGAGATCATTAACCTACCTTTAATACAAGACTCTTTCTGAAACATTGTGTTGGGGCTCTTTTTAAGGGAGACTTTGAGAGCAAATATAAAGTGGCTGGCTGCTAGTGCTATCAATGTCTTTTAATGGATGCCTCATAGAGCTCCATAAATATATTGACTAAGCAAGTGTCTCCACAGTCCATCGATGGGTTTCTTACCTCCTCCTGGGGCAGAGCAGATGCAGTTTCCCCGGGCTTCGTCTCCGTGTGGAACCCAGCAGCTACCAGGACAGCAGTGCTCAGGTAACATTACCTCTCAGCAACACCAAGGTCGTGGGTTCAATTCCCCCCGGGATCACACACATACTAAAATAGATACCGTTCGCTTTGAAAGACCCTTAAGTATGAGATTTGGAACCATTGAAATGGTTTTCCTGCCTTGTGTGTCCTGTCCATCCGAGGATGGAAACGTTCCTTTGACAATGAAACTGTGATTTTGACGTTGTTGTTGTAACTGTGTGTAGGTGTGCTCCCCGGTCCTCACAGTGGTGGGATGGTGATGATGCAGCTGACCCTGCCCCCTAACCACCAGCCCAGAGCCCACTCCCCTCCACAGTGGAAACACAACAGATACTACAGTCTGGATCACACACGCAGCCAGAGGTCCTCAGAACAACTAAACAACTCACAGGTAACTACTTATAACAACTAGGTAACTAACAGGTTACCCAGAACTCAGAACAACTAGACAACTAACAGGTAACTACTGAGCTGCTGATAATTAGACATAACCAGTCAGGAGTCTTTGTAATATTCTGCAAGTTGGGGAGAGGGCAGGATCAGCCTGGGGAGAGGGCAGGATCAGCCTGGGGGAGAGGGCAGGATCAGCCTGGGGGAGAGGGCAGGATCAGCCTGGGGGAGAGGGCAGGATCAGCCTGGGGGAGAGGGCAGGATCAGCCTGGGGGAGAGGGCAGGATCAGCCTGGGAGAGAGGGCAGGATCAGCCTGGGGGAGAGGGCAGGATCAGCCTGGGGGAGAGGGCAGGATCAGCCTGGAGAGGGCAGGATCAGCCTGGGGGAGAGGGCAGGATCAGCCTGGGGGAGAGGGCAAGATCAGCCTGGGGGAGAGGGGGCAGGGGGAGAGGGGGCAGGATCAGCCTGGGGGAGAGGGGGCAGGATCAGCCTGGGGGAGAGGGGGCAGGATCAGCCTGGGGGAGAGGGGCAGGATCAGCCTGAGGGAGAGGGGGCAGGATCAGCCTGAGGGAGAGGGGGCAGGATCAGCCTGAGGGAGAGGGGGCAGGATCAGCCTGGGGAGAGGGGGCAGGATCAGCCTGGGGGAGAGGGGGCAGGATCAGCCTGGGGAGAGAGGGGCAGGATCAGCCTGGGGAGAGGGGGCAGGATCAGCCTGGGGGAGAGGGGGCAGGATCAGCCTGGGGGAGAGGGGGCAGGATCAGCCTGGGGAGAGGGGCAGGATGACTGATCTACACCTCTTGCATCCCCAAAAACTGCTCATTGTGTTATCAAGATAAGCGACTCCGAGCATCTTGCTCAGGCCCGTCTCTTCAAACTAGGGATACACTTTCCCTCCGATGGACTATATATATATATATATATATATATATAAGGGTTTCTATGTCCCCTCTGACCCCCACCTCTCTGTCCCTCCTTTTTTGCCTCTGTCCTATAGAACAGTCCCCAGGCTGGGTGGCCCCAGCACACCTCCAGCCCAGCCCCAAGCCCCAACCCACCAACTCACCTCCATAAAGAACCTCCGCTCGGCCGGCCTCACCCCCATCCCCATAATGACCCAGTTCCCCAGACCCTTCGGCCCAGGGCAGGCAGTGGACGGCAGATACCCATTGCTGGGTCAACCCCTCCAGTACAACCCTGCCATCAGGCCTCCGCTGATCCATGGCACACACCACATGATCCCCAACCACCACCACGTGAGTCCTCAGAACACACACACACACACACACACCACATGATCCCCAACCACCACCACGTGAGTCCTCAGAACACACACACACACCACATGATCCCCAACCACCACCACGTGAGTCCTCAGAACACACACACACACCACATGATCCCCAACCACCACCATGTGAGTCCTCAGAACACACACACACACCACATGATCCCCAACCACCACCACGTGAGTCCTCAGAACACACACACACACACCACATGATCCCCAACCACCAAGTGAGTCCTCAGAACACACACACACACACACACACACACACC